>NW_026089008.1:0-26563 GCF_024542745.1 Macaca thibetana thibetana | reverse complement strand
GAGTCCGTGGCCATCGTGGACCCACCTGGTGGCTCCCTGTGGCCTGGCTGCATGTGCTTCATGGGCAGAGGCCTGGTGGCCCCTGAACATCCTGCAGTTGTCCAGGATGCAGTGGTGGTCAGCGAGGTACCAGGAGGGGTGTGAGCTTGCCACACATTGGTGGCCGTGGCTCTGAAGAGGACGGGCACGGACGGACGGGCAGGCAGCCGAGGGCTACTACTGCTACGCCTATGGGTGGCTTGGGACCTGGGCCAGCGGAGGAACCAGGCAGTGTTGCTGGCCAACTTTGGCACCTTAGGAATGTGAGCTTCAGGCCACAGAAGCCACAAAAGGGTGAGTGGCGTGATGGTGGGGCAGCACTTGGCCCCGGGTTAGGGAAGTCTCTTTAGTCTAGAACCAGAGGGTTGAGAGGATTTAGTCAACTAATAGGTGGTGGATGAGGGGCTGGTGGTGGAGGAGGGGCTGGTGATGTAGCCTGTGTGAAGGCCCAGGGTTGAGGGAGTGGGGGTGAGTGCTGGTGAGCGGAGGTTTGATGGGGTGAGTGAATGAGAGTGTGAGCGGGGATGAGTGGGGGTGGGGTGAGTGAATGGGGGGTGTGAGTGAACAGGAGTGTGAGCGGTGATGAGTGGGGTGTGAGCGGGGATGAGTGAGTGGGGTGAGTGAGTGGGAGTATGAGCGGGGGTGAGTGAGCAGGGCTTATGCAGGGAGGTGCAGAGTTGGGAGTGGGTGGGTTGGGTGCTGGATGGTGAGAAGCTCTTCTGGAGAGCTAAGCAGGGCCTGGGGCCTCAGGCTGTGGCTTGGCCTTTTCCCCAAGAGCACTGGGGAGCCATTGGGTGCTATCGAACAGTCACTGCAGACTGAGCAGTGAACGGACAGCAGGTGGGCAGGGCTGTCCAAAATCTAGGCCACAGGGGATAGATGAGGAAGTTGAGTCCAGGGAAATGGCTGAGTCGAGGGATACTGTTGAGTCCCCTCTGCCTTGCAGCGCTTTGTCATGGCATCGTGAGACCACTCAGAGGTGCCTCCTGTGGCCTGGACCAGAGCCCCAGGGGCTGTGACCAAACCTGCCCATTTCCCAGCACAGGCCTGGCACCCACTCCTGGCCCTAGGAGGGATGAGATTTTGGAAAGGACCGTGTGAAGGGGCCCTGGTCCCACATATCTGCCCAAGGAGGGGTGGGGGGTTCTGACCCAGGCTTCTTCCCCAGGGGCATTCTCTGACTGGAAGGAGACCCTCCAGGAACCCAGCGCCCCAGCCCCCACTGCAGCCTCCTGTTGCTCCTGGCACAACAGCCTGTGACACCTCCTCCTACGAGGCCCTCCCCGGGGTGCTGGGGGATTCAGACTCGGAAATGCAGGCCAGGGAACGGGGATCATGCTTCCCTGTCTCCCCACCCTGCGCTGAACGGTCGAGGAGACCGAGGGCGGCGCTGATACCCCACATGCTTCCTTGGGGTCATTTTTGAGTCACTTTCGGTAGTTTGTGTCCTTCTAGGAGTGTGGCTGTTGTGTCTGGATGGTCTGATTTCTTGGTGTACAATTGTTCGTGGTGTTTTCATGGAATCCTTTTATTTCTGTCAGGTCGGCAATAATGTTTCCTCTTTCATTTCTGATTTTAGAAACTTGGGCTTTTAATTATTTATTTATTTATTTTTATTAAAGATGGGGTCTCATCATGTTCCCCCAGGCTGGTCTTCAATGCTGGCCTCAGCGATCCTTCCACTTCCGCCTCACAAAGTGCTGGGATGACAGGCGTGCGCCATGGTGCTCAGTCTCTGATTTTAGTCATTTGTGTCCCGTCTTTCTTTTCTTGGTTAGTCTGGTGAAAGATTTGTCAATTTTGTTATTATTTTCAAAAAACCCACCTTCGGTTCTGTTGATTATGTCTTGTTTTTTTTCATTCTCTGTATTTTTACTTCCCATCTCCACTCTCACGTTTATTATTTTCTTCCTTTTATTCACTTTGCGTTTAGTTCTTTTTCTAGTTTCTCAAGGCGGAAGGTTAGGTTTTTGATTTGAGATTTTTCTTCTTTCTTTGAATGTAGACATTTGCAGTTATAAATTTCCCTTTCAGCACTGCCTTAGCTGCATCTTGGAATTTTTGATACGCTGTGCTTTTTTTTTTTTTTTTTTTTTTTTTTTTTTTTTTACAGAGTTTTTGCTCTATTGCCCAGGCTGGGGTGCAGTGGTGCAATCTTGGCTCACTGCAACTTTTACCCAGATTCAAGCCATTCTCATGCCTCAGCCTCCCGAGTAGCTGGAATTACAGATGTATGTGCACCACCCCCCCCCCCCCCCCTAATTTTTTTTTTTTTTTTTTTTTTTTTTTTTATAGAGAGACAGGATTTCACCATGTTTCCCAGGCTGATCTCAAACTCCTGGACTCAAGCGATCCTCCCGCCTCGACTCCCACAGTGCTGGGATGAGAGGCGTGAGCCACCGCGCTGGCCCGGGCTGTGCATTTGTTTGCATTCTTCTCCAATTAGTTTTCGGTTTCCCTGATGGTCTCTTTGACTCACTGGTTGTTTAGGAGTGTGTAATTTCCACATATTTTTGAATTTCCCACATTTCCTTCACTGTCGATTTCGAGTGTTCATGCCAGTACAGCTGAAGAACACCTCTGCTTTGGTCTCAGTCCTTCTCCATTCACTGAGGCTCATTTTGTGGCCTGGCACATGGTCCGTCATGGGGAATATCCCATGGGTGCTCGAGAGGACGGTGTATTCAGCTGTTGTTGGGGGGCGTGTGTGACAGATGTCCATTCGGCGTACCTGGTTTCCTGTATTAATCTCCGGAACGTTTCTCACACTAGAAAATCAGAAGCTTTCACTGTTCCCAGCGCCCTGGCTTTGGGAGAGGCCAGTGAGCCTGTGGCTTGGGAGCCTGGTTGCATGAGAGAAGCATGTGTGGGAACGCCAGGGGCCGGCTTTGAACCCCATTCCCCCAACATGATGCCGTGTGTGGCAGACATGACGCTTGGCTTTGCTCTCTGCTGCGAGTTCCATCTGTGACAGGGGCTACTTGTGCCCCTGGCCTCATCAGCTCAGGCTGAAGGTGGCCCTGGTCCTGACCAGAGGGACTTTGTGAAGCAGAAATAGATGGCCTGGTGCAGGGGCCGAGCCTGGCCAGGATCTCAGCCCTGGGAGTTGTAAAGAAGGCCGGCCTGTACCATGAGCATCTGTACCAAGCTGTGCCCATGTCACGGTGTGCTTGGCATCTGCCCTTGCACAGGTGCATGGCCTGTCTGCGCTCAGGCTCCCCGCCTATGGGACCCAGGCTCACAGAGGTGAAAGAGGCAAGCATGGCGCAGGGGCCTCCGAGAGAACAGCCAGCCTCGCTTCAATGCTGGGAGACTAACATCTTCCATTTTGTCTTCTGCCCAGGCCAGCTGCGGGCCGTCCAGTGGCTGTGCTACTTCTACAGCGTCATCATGCCCAGGAAGGCCCAGTGTGTCATCTACCACAAGCTCCAGCTCTCCCTGACCCACAAAGTGGCCGACAAGGTGCTGGAGGGGCAGATCCTGGAGACCATCAGTCAGCTCTACCTGTCCCTGGGCACGGAGTGGTAAGGGCTGGCTTTGCAGTGGTGGAGGTGGGGGGGGGGGCAGGGCAGGGCAGGGAGGGGGGCACAGGGAAGCTGGCTCAGGGCGCCATCAGCCCCTCTCCTTTTGATCATTTGGTTCTTTGGCATCAGATGCTTTGAGCTGGTGGGCCTGGGGTCGTCCCAGGGCTGCTGCTGGCCCGTGAGTCCCAGCTTGAGCCTCCCTTGTTGGGTCAAAGGTCATCTCAACCCCAGCAGAGGCAGTACGTGCACTCTGGGCTGTTCTTCCTATTATTAGTGGCTTTTGTCATCTGATCTTTGCCTGCCCTGAATCTTCACTCCTGGCCTTCATCTGTCCCCTTAAATGTGACCACAGCAGCCACCTGTGGCTTCTCTCCCACAGAAGACAAAGCCAGTTGTGTCACCTCCTTCCCTGGGGCAGGGTTTCAAGGTCTCACGTCCCATATGTGGCCTACTCCCTTCCCCCAAGCATCCTGACCTGGTGGGGTAACCATGGCCCTGGCCACCCCACCCATAGGGCCCAGTGACATTGCTGCAGTCACACCCCCTCGAGTGTTGGACTTACTGAGAGAGCAGGGAAGGAGCCAGATTCCATGGGGACCTGGGAGACTGGCTCCAGTCTTGGCCTCAGGTTCACAGAAGGAAAATGGGCCAGTGTGCTAGAGCCATGCTTCTCAAAGTGTAGTCCCTGGACCAGTAGAGCAGCATCCATGTCACCTAGGAGTTTGTGGCAAGTGGGAGTTCTAGGGCCTGCCCCAGGCCTGTGGAACCAGAAGCTCTGGGGGCAGGGCCAGCAAGCTATAAGGACAGGCCTCCGGGTGACTGTGATGCCTGCACACCTTGAGAATCATCGGCCCAGATAGCCTCTGAACACTAACGGCTCCTGGTGCATCTGGAGAAGACACAGGCCATGTCTGGGAGGCAGGGGAGATGGACTAGCACACTCCTCCTGCCACAGGGCAGCATGATGCTCGATTCCCTCAGAAGGATGTCCTTCATCTTTTCCATGCCGTGTGTGTTCACCCTGGCCCTCCCAGCAGCCTGGGAAGGGCAGAACACTGCACACACAAGAGGGCTGTTCCCAATCTGCACATTCCAGTTCATCTGTCGCCAGACCCACGGGAGGAGGCAGACTGGTTCCAGGAGGATGAGAGCCCTTGTTCTGACACCTGCGTCTGATTCCAGGGCCTACAAATCCGCTCTGGACTACACCAAACGAAGTCTGGAGATTTTCATTGACCTCCAGAGGAAAGAGGAGGCGGCGCATGCATGGGCTGCAAGCAGGGAAGATCTATTACATCCTGCGGCAGAGCGAGCTGGTGGACCTGTACATCCAGGTGAGTGACAAGGGATGCAGGAGGACCCCTGTGCTGTTCACTCTCTGTCCATCCACCCATCCATTCATCCTTCCATCATCTATCTGTTTACCTGCTCATCCTTCCATCCATCCATCCATCATCCATCATCTATCCATCATCTTCCCATACACCTGTGGGTCCTTCCATCCATCCATCCATCCATCCATCCATCATCCATCCATTCACCTGTTCATCTTTCCATGCATCCATCCATTCATTCACCTCTCCATCCATCTATTCACCTGTTCGTCCATCCATCCATCCATCCATCCATCCATCCATCCATCCATCCATCCATCCATCCATCCATCCATCCATCATCTTCCCTCATCCATCCATCCATCCATCCATCCATCCATCCATCCATCCATCCTTCCATCTCCATCCATCCATCCATCCATCCATCCATCCATCCATCCATCCATCCATCCATCCATCCATCCATCCATCCATCCATCCATCCATCCATCCATCCATCCATCCATCCATCCATCCATCCATCCATCCATCCATCCATCATCCATCATCCATCCATCCATCCATCCATCCATCCATCCATCATCCATCCATCCATCCATCCCTCATCCATCCATCCATCCATCCATCCATCCATCCATCCATCCATCCATCCATCCATCCATCCATCCATCCATCCATCCATCCATCCATCCATCCATCCATCCATCCATCCATCCATCCATCCATCCATCCATCCATCCATCCATCCATCCATCCATCCCATTCATCCATCCATCCATCCATCCATCCATCCATCCATCCATCCATCCATCCATCCATCCATCCATTCCATCCATCCATCCATCCATCATCCATCCCATCCATCCATCCATCCATCCATCCATTCATCCATCATCATCATCCATCATCCATCCATCCATCCATCCATCCATCCATCCATCCATCCATCCATCCATCCATCCATCCATCCATCCATCATCCATCCATCCATCCATCCATCCATCCATCCATCCATTCCATCCATCCATCCATCCATCCATCCATCCATCCATCCATCCATCCATCCATCCATCCATCCATCCATCCATCCATCCATCCATCCATCCATCCATCCATCCATCCATCCATCCATCCATCCATCCATCCATCCATCCATCCATCCATCCATCCATCCATCCATCCATCCATCCATCCATCCATCCATCCATCCATCCATCCATCATCCATCCATCATCCATCCATCCATCCATCCATCCATCCATCCATCCATCCATCCATCCATCCATCCATCCATCCATCCATCCATCCATCCATCCATCCCATTCCATCCATCCATCCATCCATCCATCCATCCATCCATCCATCCATCATCCATCCATCCATCCATCCATCCCATCCATCCATCCATCCATCCATCCATCCATCCATCCATCCATCCATCCATCCATCCATCCATCCATCCATCCATCCATCCATCCATCCATCCATCCATCCATCCATCCATCCATCCATCCATCCATCCATCCATCCATCCATCCATCCATCCATCCATCCATCCATCCATCCATCCATCCATCCATCCATCCATCCATCATCCATCCATCCATCCATCCATCCATCCCATCCATCCATCCATCCATCCATCCATCCATCCATTCATCATCCATCCATCCATCCATCCATCCATCCATCCATCCATCCATCCATCCATCCATCCATCCATCCATCATCCATCCATCCATCCATCCATCCATCCATCCATCCATCCATCCATCCATCCATCCATCCATCCATCCATCCATCCATCATCCATCCATCATCCATCCATCCATCCATCCATCCATCCATCCATCATCATCCATCCATCATCATCCATCCATCATCCATCCATCCATCCATCCATCCATCCATCTCCATCCATCCATCCATCCATCCATCCATCCATCCATCCATCATCCATCCATCCATCCATCCATCCATCATCCATCCATCCATCCATCCATCCTTTTATCCATCCATTCATCCTCCATTCCATTCCCATCCATCCATCTCCATCCATCATCCATCCATCCATCCATCCATCCATCCATCCATCCATCCATCCATCCATCCATCCATCCATCATCATCTATCCATGCTTCCATCATCCATCCATCCACCTGTTCATCCATCCATTCTTCCATCATCCATCCACCCACCTATCTACCTATTAATCCATCCCTCCATTCATCTATCTGTCCATTTGTTTATCTATACATTCGTCTATCCACCATCTATCCATCCACATGTACATACATCATCTACCCTCCACCCATCCATACATTATCTACCCACCCATACATACATACAGACATACACACATCATTCCATCCATCCATCCATCCATGCATCCAAGCATTAATCTAGCCACACGCCCATCCATCCATCCATGTGTCTACATCTTCTCATCCATTCATTCATCCATCCACTCATTCCTAAACCACTGCTGAGCACCTGTTGTGTGCCTTTTCCCTCCCTCCAACTGGTTCCCTCACATCCTCCCCCAGTGGCCAGCATCTTTTCCCTGAGGGCAGAGGCGTGGCCCCTCACAGTGCACAGCATCTGCTGGTATACAGCACATGCTCAAATAATGCGACCACTCAGTTAACACACAGAACTTGCTCCAAGCGACACGTGGCACATCTCCTTACAAAATGAATCTATCATAGTGACTGTTTTCAGAGGCTTTCCCAAACACAGTGTGATCTGGAACAAATTGTGAAGCCCACGAGCCTGGTGAAGTTTTCATTATTGAGCACCTGCTGTATACCTCCTTGAGCTGAGGAGAAGGATCAAGAGCTCATGGCCAAGAGGGGACCAGGCCCACCCACAAACACTGCGGATGTGGCAGGGATGTGGCAACGCAGAAAGGAGCCAGGGGCTGGGCTCCCAGCAATCTGGGGGCCACGGAGACTGGTTTGAGTGCAGGGGGAGTGGGCTAGGGCTAGCCCTGGTGGTAGGATTCACAGGTATCGGGCTCCTGGGCTGCAGCTGCTCTGTCACCTCCTGGCACTCAGGTGCATCAGTTCATTGTCCTCATGCCAGTGGTGGGGGCAGCCCTAATGCACAGGGTCTGAAAAATGCTCAGGTGTACCTGTAGTGTGTGAGAGGAAGGAGGCTGGCAAAGGTGCGCGTGGCCACCTCGCTAGGTGTGGGTCTTGAGGGAACTTCTGTCTCCTTTCAGGTGGCACAGAATGTGGACCTGTACACAGGCGACCCCAACCTGGGGCTGGAGCTGTTTGAGGCAGCTGGAGACATCTTCTTCAATGGGGCCTGGGAGCGGGAGGAAGGCATGTCCTTCTACCGGGTGAGCTGGCCTGTGGGCTGATGTGGGTGGGCCTCAGTGGGGCACCTGGAGGGCTGAGGCACAGGTGTGGCAGGGTAGAGGTCTCCCACCTGGAGGCAGGGCCACCCATGCACATGATGAGTTTCCAAGTGGTCTCACCGGGAATGATATTGACCATGCCCCTGCCCGAGACAAACGCTCGGGGCCTGGACGTGACAATGGTTCTACCCTTGTACCTGATGACCTCAAGCAACCATGAGTGAGAAGTCCTGTCCCCATCTTCCAGATGAGGAAACTGAGGCTCAGAGAGGCACAGGGACATGTCAAAGGACACACAGCATCAGTGGGAGACCCAGGTCTGCATGTACCCCGAAGTGGGACGGCTTCTCCCTTCCTCTGAGCTCACAGTGTGCTCAGCCCTGGGCACAGATAAATGTGGTGTTTTTAGAGCAGAGAGGAGTGCTGGCTCCCCCCAGTCAGACCCCCGGTGCCCAGGTGGGAGAGGCTGGTCTGAGGCTGTCAGGTGTAGCTGGATGGGCCTCAGGTGACTCTTCAGCCCCCAACTTGGTGTCTGAACTGTGTGTTATCCCAGAGCACAGAGCTGTGTCGAGGTGCAGGGGTAGCTGGGGCATGGGAAGCTCCAAGTACATGTTTGAGCTCTGAGGAGGGCGCTGGGCAAGGTGGGTGCTGTGGGAAACCTGACCCCACCTGCCTGTGTGGTAGGACCAGGCCCTGCCCCTGGAGTGACTACGGGCAACCGCAAGGTGGAGCTGCAGCTTCAGCTGTGCAACAAGCTGGTGGCACTCCTGGCCACACTGGAGAAGCCCCAGGAGGGCTTGGAGTTTGCCTACATGGCCCTAGCACTCAGCATCACTCTGGGTAAGTCCCCTGAGCCCCCACCCTGCCAGGACCCACACTTTGCCAGAGCCCAGCCTCCAGGTCTGCAGGCCAGGAGCTGAAACAGCTGCTGGATTTTCCTGGTCTCCTGTCCAGGCAGGCAGATCTGCCCAACTGGCTTCCCCGTCCGGCTGTGGGGCACAGCCCAAGGTCTCTCACGCAGTGCAGAGCTCCCTGCCTGCGCTCTGCTTCCTCTGCCTGTTCCTGCTGCTGCCACAAGGGCCGCCCAGTGTGCCCTCTGCCTTCCAGACATGCCAGGCATCTCATTGGTCCCTGTGCCAGGCTGAGTGGCACATTCCCTTTCTCTTGTGCCCTTCCCACCATCATCAACCACACAGCTCTCTGGCTGATAAAATCCCAGTTCCCCTTCCAGCAGTCTGCCCCTTAAGGCCGGGCATCCCCTGGTGCTGTGCCAGGGTCGTCTGTCCCCCTCCAGAGACAGGGAACCCTAGGCAGGCCACATGCCCCAGCGCCTTGTGCCCCGTGGCCCATTACACAGTAGGTGTGCAGCTGACTCCCCAAGGTAGGGGGCTCTGATCGTGCCACACCCAGGAGGAGTCGGATGTCACGTCTGTGGGTTGCCTGGAGCCTGGGAGCCCAGGAGCACCTGGACTGCATGGCTTTTGGGTTCTCCTGGTTAAAACCAGTGAGCAAAGGCAGGTGGCTCTGTGTAGACACAGAACTGGGCCATCCAAGTCCGACTTTCCAAAGCCTCACAGTAGACAGGGGCAGGCCTTATTAGTTCTGCTTTGCACATGGGAAAGTGAGTCTGGGAACCTGGAAGGGAATGGCCAGAGCTGCCCAGGTGACCACAGGTGCCTGGAGGCAAGCCAGGCATGCAGCCCGGGGTCTGCATACCTGCTCCTGAGGGGCCTGAGCCCTCCCTGCCCCAGGGAGCCACGTCCTCACACCTGCACCTTTGGCCTGCACCCAGGGGACCAGTGAACGAGCGCATGGCCTACCACGGCTGGCCGCCCTGCACCACCGGCTGGGCCATGGCAAGCTGGTGGAGCACTTCTACCTCAAGGCCCTGTAGCTCTGCAACTCGCCGCTGGAGTTCGACGAGGAGACCGTCTACTACGTGAACATGTATCTGGTGCTCGGTGACATCATCTTCTATGACCTGAAGGTGGGTGGCAGGGGTAGGGCACGGGGTGTTCCCAGACCCCTTGGAGTGGGATCTCCACCCACACCCCAGAGGCCTGGGTTCCAGCCTTCCTTAGGAATGGCCCAGTGGCCTCCCTGGAGCTCTGCACCCAGCTGGAGGAGCCGGCAAGGTTAGCAGATACAACCAAGCTCCCAAGATGGCCAGGCCCCACCCTCAAGAACTCAGTCTCAGCCAGGGAGGCTGACACATGAGTGGGCAATGGTGGCCTCTGGGTAAAGAAGGAGGATTGTAGTCAGGGGGGCCCTCCTGGAGGAGGTGACACCAAACTGAGTCTTGACAGTCAAGTGTCAAGTTGCATTTAACAAAGAAAACAGGGTCGGGAGAAGGACATTTCAGAGGACGGCATCATCCTCACATTGAATCCACGTTGCAAGATCCAACCCAAATCCTGGCGCCTCCTCTAGGAAGCCTGCCCAGGGTGCCAGCCTGCACTGAGTAACTCCTTCCTGGAGTCCCGAGACACCTTGAATCTTCACACCACCCAGGAAGGGTTGGGTGGGACCCCAGTGTCTTACCATTGGGTTCACAGACAGGGAAACCCCAGCTTAGGGCAGGTGTAGTGGGGCGGGGGCCCAGCCAGCCAGGCTGAGACCTTGCTGGGTCGGGTCTGTCTTGAGGGGAGGTGTTGTGCTCCCTCTGCCCCCAGCCCTGCAGGGGTAGAGAGCTGGGACTGGCAGACTCAGACCTGGGGTGTCTCCACCCCTCTGCCCAGCAGGCACGTCCCCCCTCCTCAGCATCGCACCGGCACCTCGTCAGTGCTCCTTAGGGGCTGAGAGGCCAGGGCACTCCAGTCCAGGGGCCAAAATCTTGGGGGCCTTAGAACAACATGAGGAGCTGGGGCAGCCCTAAGACCCCGCCCCGTATCCCCCACCGCAGGCTTGGGGCTGCCCGGGAGGCCCTTGCCCAGTGCTGGCGACACCTGGTGATCAGAAGTGGTCCCTGTGGCCTCCCAAGTCCCAGCCAGACAGGGAGGTGCCAAGTGTCAGACCCAGAGGGACACTGCTCACTGCCCAGGGGCTCTCCTGGGACCCAAGGGGACCGACCTCCCAGAAGAGGCCTTTATCTCACTTGGTCAAGCCTGCCGCCCACTCCCCCTGTCCAGGAGAAAGGAAAGGGCCAAGTAGTACCTGAGAGGCCAAAGTCCACGGTTGGGGTCGAGGGGCAGAGGCCTCCTTCACCTCCTTCCCATGCACAGCCTTCCTTCACCTCCTTCCCATGCACAGCCCTCTGGGCCTCATCGTGACTATGCTGTCAGCGCAGGCCAGCTTCCCACAGGGAGGCCCCCTCAGAATTCCCCAAGGGCGGCTGTCTTTCCAAGGCTACACCCTCCTCCTTGTATAGGAGACCCTGGACCCAGGGCCCAGAGGAGTGGGAGAAAAAGCCGGGCTGCATGGGGCCTGGAAGGCTGGCAGAGAAGCAGAGGTAAATGGGCATCTTTGCCGATTGCCTCTAAAATGGGGTCCCCTTTAGTCTACACGTGAGAGTGAGCCCTGGAATAGGGTGGATTAGATGTGTCCTGGCTCAGCCTGCTGCTCACTAGCTGCTTCACACACTACAGGCACATGGAAATGCACACGCAAATGCACACGCACACACAGGCGCCCACACACAGACACGTGCACACACACAGGCACACAAACACGCACAGACACACACGCACAGCACACACACAGGCACACGCAGAGACATATGCTTTGGCTGGCTCCTTCCTGTTTAGTTGGGAAGCCCCCACCCCTTCAGGAAGCCTTTGCCTTCCATCCCTGGCTGAGTCTGGGGCCTCCTGGGCTTCCCTCTGCCACAGCCCGGGCCACCCTGTGTGGTCAGTGTTCACTCCCAGGTCCCTCAGACTGGGATCAAGGACGTTAGGCTCAGCCACACACCCAGCACAGAGTCCAGTGTTCGGCTGGGCGGGGGCCATTGGATGAGCAGTGGCGGTGACTCGGGGCCTTCTCACGCCCCTGCTCTGTGTGTGGGGCGGGGCAGTGAGGGAATGGACTGCTGCATCTTGGACTTTCTCATTGGCCCTGGGAGCCATCTTGAGATGGCAAAGAGGAACAGGCCAGGCATGGGTCTTAGAGAGGTCCCTTGGGTGACCCCCATGTGGAAGAGGTGCCGGGTGGGGGATGGGAGGGTCAAGGAGGAGGTCTGGGAGACGGCATCCCAACCCAGGGATGGTGAGTTTGAGCCAAAGATGCATTGAAAACAGGAGTGGATGTCTGGGGAGTCACACTCCATCAATATTTCAGGGATCATTGCCAGGGAGGACACCTGTGAGATGGTTTTGTACCTGGCCTGTCCCATGGAGGGCCTGGAAATGGTCAGCATGGACAGGGGCCAGAGGGGAGCCTGGGTCACTCAACGCTGTGCCCCTGCTGTGGCTTGGAGCCACGAGTCCTGCATGGAACTGTCAGAGCAGGCAGGATCTGACCTGACCTCAGCCCATGGGGAAAGCAGCCACTGCCTGCAGAGAGGGTGGGACTGGGGCAGGAGGCTTGGGGTGAGTGGGGCGTAGGGACAGTCAGGAAGGCTTCCAGGGGTGTCAGGGTCATCCCCACCTCCTGCAGCTGAGACCACAGCAGTGTCACAGGCTTCGGGGCTCATGGGGTGAGCCAGCATTGGCTGGACATGTGGAATGACCTGGAGACAGGAACGGCCTCTGGGAAGACGGGCTCCGAGTCCCCCTTTTGCTGAGCATGGCCTGTCCCCTTCAGGACCCGTTTGATGCAGCCGGGTACTACCAGCTGGCCCTGGCAGCCGCCATGGACCTGGGCAACAAGAAGGGCACAGCTGAAGACCTACACGCGGCCGGCCACCATCTCCCACAACTTCCTCCTGGACCGTGAGAAGTTTATCCTCTTCTACCAGAAGGCCAGGACCTTCACCACAGAGCTCAACATCCGCAGGGTCAACCTACCTCCTCTGCCACTCTGCGGGTGGGCCCCCTGGTTGGCCCTCAGCCACCCTCGCTGAGGACAGCATCCAAGGGAATGGGTTTTGTGCAAGGAGGATGGTCTCCTGCCTCTCCTGGTGTCTCCGTGGCTCATTTTCTGGGAAATGGAGGCATGAAAGCAGGGTTCAAATAGCAATAAATGTTTTTTTTGCAATAACATACCAAAGTCCCCAGGGCATCCTTCTCTGTGTGCTTCCTGGGCTGTGTCTAGGGACCAGCTCCTTCCCTGGTGACAGCTCTCTGATCTTGGGGATGAGAAGGACCCTGAGTCCAACAGACCTGGCCAGGTCACCATGAGCCTCGGTTTCCTCGGCGGCCAGACGGGAGATGGTGGTGGAACTCCCTGGGCAGCTGCCTGCTCTCCCTGCTCAGAGCTCTTACTGTACGTCTCGTGCCGCCGTTGCCTTTAACCTTCAGGCCACTGTGATCGGATGTGGGGGCTGCTAGTGTCCCTGTTCACCATTGAAGAAATAGAGGCACAGAGAGGTTAGGTGTCTGGCCCACCGTCACACAGCAGGTAGGGGCAGAGACGCAGAGCCCAGTACACTGACCACCACACCACCCTGCCAGCCTGTAGCCTGGATGGTGTCCCCCATTGGGACCCAAAGTCAGCTCCTGGACCTCTCTTGTGGTGTCAGGAGAGCCACAGGCCAGTGAGGGTGGCGAAGGGGATCCCTCACTCAGTGTCCTCTGCTCTCAGACTTGGTTGGGCCGAGCCTGGCCAGTCCCACCTCTGGCCACTGGTCAGCCCTGCAGGAAGTGAGATGCAGGGATCTCCGCCTGTGTAGACGCTGCTACCCAGTATTGAAAGCCTTATCTGGGCTGACCCCAGCCATCCCCACATGCCCCTCCCCTTCCGGCCCCTGGCCCTCATCCTAGTCCCAGGAATCCCAGGTTTTCCTTCTTGGAATCTCTTGGCCCCAGGGAACACAGCTCACACGGTCTCTTTGCCAGTTTACGCAAGAAAACCGAGGTTCAGAGACTATGGGTGTCCCACGTGATTCTCACATACACTGCACTCTCCCAGGCCCCTTTTTTACACACTTTAAATGAGGTGACTTTCACATCGCATGCAATTAACTATTTCAACGCAATTAATGTGGTGGCATTTGTGCATTCACAGTCCTGTGCAACCACTCTCGCCATCTAGTTTCAAAATGTATTCATCTCCCCAGAAGAAACCTCCCATCCTCACTAAGCAGTTACCCCTCCTTGGTATCCCCCAAGCCCCTCGTTTAACGGAAGGGGAAACTGAGGTCCGGAGAGAGACTTGCCAGTGGGCGGAGCTCTGATAATAAGGAATCAGGCACCCATCTGCTGGTTCAGTCCTGGGTTGGTTTTCCACCCAGCAGAGGTGACAGAATCAAGAGGTTCTGGGACCCCATGCTTGCAGCCAGAGCCCTACCCTGAGCCTCCCCACCAGGGGGCAGCAGAGAGCTTTCCAGAACCGGCCGCGGGGCTGGCGGGAAGCAGCAGCTCAGAGCTGCTGACAAACCTCATGTAGACCCCAGATCGCCGTCTCTGTGGGTTGGGCTTGGGAATTGGAGAGGAGGCCGCATGATTGGAAACGTGAAGACAGCACGGCCTGGCTGGAGCAGCTGGAAGCGCCGTCACGTTGACTGAGGACACAGACCTCCTGCCTGCTGGGCCGGGCCTGCAGCCATTCTTCTCGGGGTGGGGCCCGCAGGTCCGGGTTGCTCTTGGTCCCCGACCTGCCTCAGAGTCTGGGGAGCTTTGGAACTGTGCCTCCCCATCTCCACCCACCCTGACTGGTGCCATGAGGGGCCTGGATCCTGGGATCCTGTTCCTCTTGGGCAGCAGAGACTGGGGGACCAGAGGAGATGATGGGTCTTCAAGCCCCACATTCAAACCCCAGCCCACCACTGACAGTCTGGGGGTTCGGGATGAGGGAGTTGATGTCTCTGAGCCCCAGTTTTGTCACCACTAAAATGAGGCCGACATACTGGGGCAGAGTGCCAGTCCCCGGGCTAACAGAGACCTGTTTCCTACTGAAAATACCTCTTACTTCTAGGAACAGCTCCAACAACCACACTAGAGAACACTCAACCCAGGCCAACTTGTCAGAGGCACGTGAACCAGAGCGACTCCATCTTGAATGGGGGCTGGGTAAAGGGATGCTGAGACCTACTAGGCCGCATTCCCAGGAGGCTAGGCATTCTTAGTCACAGGATGAGATAGGAAGTCGGCACAAGATACAGGTCATAAAGACCTTGCTGATAAAGCAGTTTGCAGTAAAGTCGGCCAAAGCCCACCAAACCCAAGATGGCCACGAGAGTGACCTCTGATTGTCCTCACGGCTCATTATATGCTAATTATAATGCATTAGCTGCTACAAGACACTCCCACCAGCGCCACGACAGTTTACAGATGCCATGGCAACATCTGGAGTTTACCTACGTGGTCTCAGAAGGGAGGGCAGAAACTCAGTTCTGTGAATTGCGCACCCCTTTCCTGGAACACTCATGAATAGCCCAAAACTTGTTTAGCATATGATCAAGAAATAACCATGAAAATGGGCAACCAGCAGCCTTTGGCACCACTCTGCCTATGGAGCAGCCATTCTTTCTTTTCTTTTTTTTTTTTTTTTTTTTTTTTTTTTTTTTTTTTTTTGAGATGGAGTCTTGCTCTGTTGACCGAACTAGAATGCAGTGGCGTGATCTTGGCTCACTACAACCTCCACCTCTTGGGTTCAAGCGATTTTCCTGCCTCAGTCTTCCTAGTAGCTGGGATTACAGGCACCTGCCACCACGCCCAGTTAATGTTTTTGTATTTTAGTGGGGACAGGGTTTTGCCATGTTGGACCAGGCTGGTCTCGAACTTCTCACCTCAGGTGATCCACCTTCCTCGGCATCCCAAAGTTATAGGATTACAGGAGTGAGCCGCTGCGCCCAGCCAGAGTAGCCATTCTTTTATTCCTTTTCTTTCCTAATAAACTTGCTTTCACTTTATGGACTCGCCCCGAATTCTTTCTTCTGTGAGATCCAGGAAACCTCTCTTGAGGTCTGGATCGGAACCGCTTTCCAGTAACAAACTTGCTTAACCTCTCAGACCCTTCGTCTCTTCATCTGTAACCAAAGACAAAGACTCCCACGAGGTTCCAAAAGTGTGGAGAGAATGCATGGGAAACGAGGGGCACAGAGTTGGTGTGCAGAACCAATATCACAGACTGGGTGTCAAGCCACTGTCATACTGGAAGTAATATCATGCTCTCCCCCACAAGTTATGAGGAACAATATCATAGGGGGGTGTGTACCTTCTCCGGTAGTGGGAGTAGTATCATCATCTCTTCCTTTAGATGACAGAAACAATATCACAGGTGGGTGTACACCCCGTGTGTTTTTGGAAGCAATGTCATTCTCTCTTCTTCTAGGTTTTACGATTCATATCACAGGTGGGGTGTACACCCCTTGTTATATTGGATGGAGTCTCATCCTCTTTCAACCTGTATCTTTAGAACAATATCCCATGGGGGTTGTATATCTCTTCAATATTGTTAGTAATACCATCTTCTCCTTTCCTGGATATAAGAAACAATA
Source organism: Macaca thibetana thibetana (assembly GCF_024542745.1). NCBI lineage: Eukaryota > Metazoa > Chordata > Mammalia > Primates > Cercopithecidae > Macaca > Macaca thibetana. The sequence continues at coordinate 9,769 of NW_026089008.1, read as the reverse complement.
TCACAGGAGGTGTGTACACCCCTTGCAATGTTGGTAGTAATATCATCTCTCCCCTGTGGTTATTAAGGACAAAATCCCAGGGTGGCTGTACGGTTCCTACTTTATTGGGAGTAATATCATCCATTCACCCCCTGGATATCAGGAACCATATCACAGAAGAGGTGTCCACCCCCTTCGATATTATCACCCATGTCATATTCTTCCCGCCTGGATATTAGGAACGATACCCCGGGGTTGGGGGCGGTGTACACCCACTGCGATATCGAAAGTAAAATCAGCCTCTTTCCCGCTGGATATTAGGAACTCTATCACAGGTGTGGGCGCACCTTCTGGGATATTGGGAGTACTATCAGCCTCCACACTGCTGCGTATTAGGAACAACATACAGGGGGCAGGGTGGTTACACCCCCTGTGATATTGAGAGCAATATTCTGGTCTTACCCCTGTACATTAGAAACTACATCACAGGGGTCTGTACACCTTCAACGATATTGGGATTCATGTTATCCTCTCCCCCACTGAATGTCAAAAACGATATCACATAAAGGTGTACACCCCCTGCGATATGGCCAGTAACATCATCGTCTCTACCTTTGGATACTAGGAACAACATCACGGAAGGTGTGTACACTCCACTGCAATATTGGGCATAATGTTATCCTCTCTTCCCCTGGATATTAGAAACGATATCCCTGGTGGAGGGAGATGGAGTACATTAAGAACAACATCACTGGGTGGGTGTACTCCCCCTGCGATATTGGGTGTAGTATCATCCTCTCTTCCCTAGGATATTAAGAATAATATCACAGGAGGGGTATACAGCCACAGTCCCTGTGTTATTGGGAGTAATAGTGTCTTCTCCCACTCTAGATATAAGGAAAAATATCCCAGGGTTTGTGTACATCCCTTGCGATATTGAGTATATTGTCATCGTCACCCAACATGGATATTGGGTGCAGTGTCTCAGGGGGGTGTACACCTTCTTCGATATTGGGAGTAATATCATCCCCTCCCCACAGGATCGTAGGCTAAATATCGAAGGGGTTTTACCACTCGTGCGATATGGGCAGTAATATCATGCTATCCCCACCTGGATGTTAGGAACTATATCACAGGCGGCTATACACTTCTTGACATATTGGGAGTCTTATCATCCTCTCCCATCTTGGATATTATGAAAAATATTAGAAACGAGGTGTACACCTGCTGAGATATTGAGAGTAATATTATGCTCTCCTCTTTGGGATATTAGGAACAATATCGCAGGAGGTGTGTGCAAACCCTGTGATATTGGGAGTAATATCATTCTCTCCCCTTGAATATAAGAAACAATATCACAGGAGGATGTACTCCCCCCTGTGATACTAGGAGTCATATCATGTTGTTTGGAACAATAGCACAGTGGGTGTGTAAAATCCCTGCGATATTGCCACTAGTATTATCTTCTCCATCCCAGGATATAAGGAACAATATCACAAGGTGATGTACACCCCTGTGATATTGGGGGTAATATCTTCCTCTTCCCTGCTGGCTTTTACTAATATCTTCCTCTCCCCGGCTGGATGTGAGGGAAAATATCACAGTGGAGATCCACGCCCCTTGCGATATTGGGAGTAATATCATCCTCTCGTACCCTGGATAGAAGGAACAAGATGATCGAAAGGATGAACACACACTGCGGTAGTTTCAATAATATCATCCTCTACCCCCTGGTTATTAGGAAAAACATCATAGAGGAATGTACACTTTCTGCAATATTGGGAGTAATATCATCTTCTCCCTGCCGGATATGAGGAACAAGTCTATTAATTATTATTAATAAATATAATAAAAATTAGTAATCATCGACATTAATAATGACAAAGATACTAAATATTAATACTGATTCAGAATATTAACGATGAGTATTAATTAATAATATTAACACTATTAATAAAATAATGATATCAACAATTAATCTTACTTAAATCAATACTAAGTGATGCTGGCAAAAAACAATAATATTAAAAATTAGTAACATTAATAAATGATATAATTATTAAAAATTAATTTTTGTCATCCATGTGGCTATTGGTCCCACCTCGCGGGGGGTGGCTCACCCCCCAGCGAGGTGGCTCCCAATAGCCAAGGGGGGGAGAGGGGGTGGCTATTGGTCCCCACCTCGCGGGGGGTGGCTCACCCCCCTGCGAGGTGGCTCCCAATAGCCAAGGGGGGGAGAGAGGGGGTGGCTATTGGTCCCCACCTCGCGGGGGGGTGGCTCACCCCCCTGCGAGGTGGCTCCCAATAGCCAAGGGGGGGAGAGGGGGTGGGCTTATTGGTCCCCACCTCGCGGGGGGTTGGCTCACCCCCCTGCGAGGTGGCTCCCAATAGCCAAGGGGGGGAGAGGGGGTGGCTATTGGTCCCCACCTCGCGGGGGGTGGCTCACACCCCCTGCGAGGTGGCTCCCAATAGCCAAGGGGGGGAGAGGGGGGTGGGGGTGAGAGGCGGGGTGGACTTTTGGTCCCCACCTCGCGGGGCGGGGTGGCTCCACCCCCCCTGCGTCGTTGGGCTCCCAATAGCCCAACGGGGGGGGAGAGGGGGTGGCTATTTCGGTCCCCACCTCGCGGGGGGGTGGCGCTCACCCCCCCTGCCGACGTTGGCTCCCAATAGCCAACGGGGGTGGGAGAGGGACGAGTGGGGGGTGGCTATTGGTCACCACTCGCGCGGCCGGGGGTGGCTCACCCCCCTCCGATGGTAGGCCTACCAAATCGACAACGGGGCGGGAGAGGGCGTGGCTACTGGGCCCCACCTCGCGCGGGGGTGGCCCAACCCCCCTGGCGGACGTCGAGATCCCCATAGACCACACGGCGGACGGCGGGAGAAGGGCAGGTGCGGATGCTATTGGTCCCCACCTCGCGGGGAGGGGGGCCCCCACCCCCCTTGCGTCGTGGGCTCCCTATTGCACCAACGGGGGGGAGTTACGGGGGTGGCTATTGGTCCCAACCTCGCTGGGGGTGGGTGGACTCACCCAACCTGCGACGTGGCTCCCATATAAGCCAAGGAGGGGACGAGAGAGCCGGTGTGCTATTGGTCCCCAACCTCGCGGGGGGTGGCTCACCCCCCTGCGAGGTGGCTCCCAATAGCCAAGGGGGGGAGAGGGGGTGGCTATTGGTCCCCACCTCGCGGGGGGTGGCTCACCCCCCTGCGAGGTGGCTCCCAATAGCCAAGGGGGGGAGGGGGTGGCTCACATAGCCAAGGGGGGGAGAGGGGGTGGCTATTGGTCCCCACCTCGCGGGGGGTGGCTCACCCCCCTGCGAGGTGGCTCCCAATAGCCAAGGGGGGGAGAGGGGGTGGCTATTGGTCCCCACCTCGCGGGGGGTGGCTCACCCCCCTGCGAGGTGGCTCCCAATAGCCAAGGGGGGGAGAGGGGGTGGCTATTGGTCCCCACCTCGCGGGGGGTGGCTCACCCCCCTGCGAGGTGGCTCCCAATAGCCAAGGGGGGGAGAGGGGGTGGCTATTGGTCCCCACCTCGCGGGGGGTGGCTCACCCCCCTGCGAGGTGGCTCCCAATAGCCAAGGGGGGGAGAGGGGGTGGCTATTGGTCCCCACCTCGCGGGGGGTGGCTCACCCCCCTGCGAGGTGGCTCCCAATAGCCAAGGGGGGGAGAGGGGGTGGCTATTGGTCCCCACCTCGCGGGGGGTGGCTCACCCCCCTGCGAGGTGGCTCCCAATAGCCAAGGGGGGGAGAGGGGGTGGCTATTGGTCCCCACCTCGCGGGGGGTGGCTCACCCCCCTGCGAGGTGGCTCCCAATAGCCAAGGGGGGGAGAGGGGGTGGCTATTGGTCCCCACCTCGCGGGGGGTGGCTCACCCCCCTGCGAGGTGGCTCCCAATAGCCAAGGGGGGGAGAGGGGGTGGCTATTGGTCCCCACCTCGCGGGGGGTGGCTCACCCCCCTGCGAGGTGGCTCCCAATAGCCAAGGGGGGGAGAGGGGGTGGCTATTGGTCCCCACCTCGCGGGGGGTGGCTCACCCCCCTGCGAGGTGGCTCCCAATAGCCAAGGGGGGGAGAGGGGGTGGCTATTGGTCCCCACCTCGCGGGGGGTGGCTCACCCCCCTGCGAGGTGGCTCCCAATAGCCAAGGGGGGGAGAGGGGGTGGCTATTGGTCCCCACCTCGCGGGGGGTGGCTCACCCCCCTGCGAGGTGGCTCCCAATAGCCAAGGGGGGGAGAGGGGGTGGCTATTGGTCCCCACCTCGCGGGGGGTGGCTCACCCCCCTGCGAGGTGGCTCCCAATAGCCAAGGGGGGGAGAGGGGGTGGCTATTGGTCCCCACCTCGCGGGGGGTGGCTCACCCCCCTGCGAGGTGGCTCCCAATAGCCAAGGGGGGGAGAGGGGGTGGCTATTGGTCCCCACCTCGCGGGGGGTGGCTCACCCCCCTGCGAGGTGGCTCCCAATAGCCAAGGGGGGGAGAGGGGGTGGCTATTGGTCCCCACCTCGCGGGGGGTGGCTCACCCCCCTGCGAGGTGGCTCCCAATAGCCAAGGGGGGGAGAGGGGGTGGCTATTGGTCCCCACCTCGCGGGGGGTGGCTCACCCCCCTGCGAGGTGGCTCCCAATAGCCAAGGGGGGGAGAGGGGGTGGCTATTGGTCCCCACCTCGCGGGGGGTGGCTCACCCCCCTGCGAGGTGGCTCCCAATAGCCAAGGGGGGGAGAGGGGGTGGCTATTGGTCCCCACCTCGCGGGGGGTGGCTCACCCCCCTGCGAGGTGGCTCCCAATAGCCAAGGGGGGGAGAGGGGGTGGCTATTGGTCCCCACCTCGCGGGGGGTGGCTCACCCCCCTGCGAGGTGGCTCCCAATAGCCAAGGGGGGGAGAGGGGGTGGCTATTGGTCCCCACCTCGCGGGGGGTGGCTCACCCCCCTGCGAGGTGGCTCCCAATAGCCAAGGGGGGGAGAGGGGGTGGCTATTGGTCCCCACCTCGCGGGGGGTGGCTCACCCCCCTGCGAGGTGGCTCCCAATAGCCAAGGGGGGGAGAGGGGGTGGCTATTGGTCCCCACCTCGCGGGGGGTGGCTCACCCCCCTGCGAGGTGGCTCCCAATAGCCAAGGGGGGGAGAGGGGGTGGCTATTGGTCCCCACCTCGCGGGGGGTGGCTCACCCCCCTGCGAGGTGGCTCCCAATAGCCAAGGGGGGGAGAGGGGGTGGCTATTGGTCCCCACCTCGCGGGGGGTGGCTCACCCCCCTGCGAGGTGGCTCCCAATAGCCAAGGGGGGGAGAGGGGGTGGCTATTGGTCCCCACCTCGCGGGGGGTGGCTCACCCCCCTGCGAGGTGGCTCCCAATAGCCAAGGGGGGGAGAGGGGGTGGCTATTGGTCCCCACCTCGCGGGGGGTGGCTCACCCCCCTGCGAGGTGGCTCCCAATAGCCAAGGGGGGGAGAGGGGGTGGCTATTGGTCCCCACCTCGCGGGGGGTGGCTCACCCCCCTGCGAGGTGGCTCCCAATAGCCAAGGGGGGGAGAGGGGGTGGCTATTGGTCCCCACCTCGCGGGGGGTGGCTCACCCCCCTGCGAGGTGGCTCCCAATAGCCAAGGGGGGGAGAGGGGGTGGCTATTGGTCCCCACCTCGCGGGGGGTGGCTCACCCCCCTGCGAGGTGGCTCCCAATAGCCAAGGGGGGGAGAGGGGGTGGCTATTGGTCCCCACCTCGCGGGGGGTGGCTCACCCCCCTGCGAGGTGGCTCCCAATAGCCAAGGGGGGGAGAGGGGGTGGCTATTGGTCCCCACCTCGCGGGGGGTGGCTCACCCCCCTGCGAGGTGGCTCCCAATAGCCAAGGGGGGGAGAGGGGGTGGCTATTGGTCCCCACCTCGCGGGGGGTGGCTCACCCCCCTGCGAGGTGGCTCCCAATAGCCAAGGGGGGGAGAGGGGGTGGCTATTGGTCCCCACCTCGCGGGGGGTGGCTCACCCCCCTGCGAGGTGGCTCCCAATAGCCAAGGGGGGGAGAGGGGGTGGCTATTGGTCCCCACCTCGCGGGGGGTGGCTCACCCCCCTGCGAGGTGGCTCCCAATAGCCAAGGGGGGGAGAGGGGGTGGCTATTGGTCCCCACCTCGCGGGGGGTGGCTCACCCCCCTGCGAGGTGGCTCCCAATAGCCAAGGGGGGGAGAGGGGGTGGCTATTGGTCCCCACCTCGCGGGGGGTGGCTCACCCCCCTGCGAGGTGGCTCCCAATAGCCAAGGGGGGGAGAGGGGGTGGCTATTGGTCCCCACCTCGCGGGGGGTGGCTCACCCCCCTGCGAGGTGGCTCCCAATAGCCAAGGGGGGGAGAGGGGGTGGCTATTGGTCCCCACCTCGCGGGGGGTGGCTCACCCCCCTGCGAGGTGGCTCCCAATAGCCAAGGGGGGGAGAGGGGGTGGCTATTGGTCCCCACCTCGCGGGGGGTGGCTCACCCCCCTGCGAGGTGGCTCCCAATAGCCAAGGGGGGGAGAGGGGGTGGCTATTGGTCCCCACCTCGCGGGGGGTGGCTCACCCCCCTGCGAGGTGGCTCCCAATAGCCAAGGGGGGGAGAGGGGGTGGCTATTGGTCCCCACCTCGCGGGGGGTGGCTCACCCCCCTGCGAGGTGGCTCCCAATAGCCAAGGGGGGGAGAGGGGGTGGCTATTGGTCCCCACCTCGCGGGGGGTGGCTCACCCCCCTGCGAGGTGGCTCCCAATAGCCAAGGGGGGGAGAGGGGGTGGCTATTGGTCCCCACCTCGCGGGGGGTGGCTCACCCCCCTGCGAGGTGGCTCCCAATAGCCAAGGGGGGGAGAGGGGGTGGCTATTGGTCCCCACCTCGCGGGGGGTGGCTCACCCCCCTGCGAGGTGGCTCCCAATAGCCAAGGGGGGGAGAGGGGGTGGCTATTGGTCCCCACCTCGCGGGGGGTGGCTCACCCCCCTGCGAGGTGGCTCCCAATAGCCAAGGGGGGGAGAGGGGGTGGCTATTGGTCCCCACCTCGCGGGGGGTGGCTCACCCCCCTGCGAGGTGGCTCCCAATAGCCAAGGGGGGGAGAGGGGGTGGCTATTGGTCCCCACCTCGCGGGGGGTGGCTCACCCCCCTGCGAGGTGGCTCCCAATAGCCAAGGGGGGGAGAGGGGGTGGCTATTGGTCCCCACCTCGCGGGGGGTGGCTCACCCCCCTGCGAGGTGGCTCCCAATAGCCAAGGGGGGGAGAGGGGGTGGCTATTGGTCCCCACCTCGCGGGGGGTGGCTCACCCCCCTGCGAGGTGGCTCCCAATAGCCAAGGGGGGGAGAGGGGGTGGCTATTGGTCCCCACCTCGCGGGGGGTGGCTCACCCCCCTGCGAGGTGGCTCCCAATAGCCAAGGGGGGGAGAGGGGGTGGCTATTGGTCCCCACCTCGCGGGGGGTGGCTCACCCCCCTGCGAGGTGGCTCCCAATAGCCAAGGGGGGGAGAGGGGGTGGCTATTGGTCCCCACCTCGCGGGGGGTGGCTCACCCCCCTGCGAGGTGGCTCCCAATAGCCAAGGGGGGGAGAGGGGGTGGCTATTGGTCCCCACCTCGCGGGGGGTGGCTCACCCCCCTGCGAGGTGGCTCCCAATAGCCAAGGGGGGGAGAGGGGGTGGCTATTGGTCCCCACCTCGCGGGGGGTGGCTCACCCCCCTGCGAGGTGGCTCCCAATAGCCAAGGGGGGGAGAGGGGGTGGCTATTGGTCCCCACCTCGCGGGGGGTGGCTCACCCCCCTGCGAGGTGGCTCCCAATAGCCAAGGGGGGGAGAGGGGGTGGCTATTGGTCCCCACCTCGCGGGGGGTGGCTCACCCCCCTGCGAGGTGGCTCCCAATAGCCAAGGGGGGGAGAGGGGGTGGCTATTGGTCCCCACCTCGCGGGGGGTGGCTCACCCCCCTGCGAGGTGGCTCCCAATAGCCAAGGGGGGGAGAGGGGGTGGCTATTGGTCCCCACCTCGCGGGGGGTGGCTCACCCCCCTGCGAGGTGGCTCCCAATAGCCAAGGGGGGGAGAGGGGGTGGCTATTGGTCCCCACCTCGCGGGGGGTGGCTCACCCCCCTGCGAGGTGGCTCCCAATAGCCAAGGGGGGGAGAGGGGGTGGCTATTGGTCCCCACCTCGCGGGGGGTGGCTCACCCCCCTGCGAGGTGGCTCCCAATAGCCAAGGGGGGGAGAGGGGGTGGCTATTGGTCCCCACCTCGCGGGGGGTGGCTCACCCCCCTGCGAGGTGGCTCCCAATAGCCAAGGGGGGGAGAGGGGGTGGCTATTGGTCCCCACCTCGCGGGGGGTGGCTCACCCCCCTGCGAGGTGGCTCCCAATAGCCAAGGGGGGGAGAGGGGGTGGCTATTGGTCCCCACCTCGCGGGGGGTGGCTCACCCCCCTGCGAGGTGGCTCCCAATAGCCAAGGGGGGGAGAGGGGGTGGCTATTGGTCCCCACCTCGCGGGGGGTGGCTCACCCCCCTGCGAGGTGGCTCCCAATAGCCAAGGGGGGGAGAGGGGGTGGCTATTGGTCCCCACCTCGCGGGGGGTGGCTCACCCCCCTGCGAGGTGGCTCCCAATAGCCAAGGGGGGGAGAGGGGGTGGCTATTGGTCCCCACCTCGCGGGGGGTGGCTCACCCCCCTGCGAGGTGGCTCCCAATAGCCAAGGGGGGGAGAGGGGGTGGCTATTGGTCCCCACCTCGCGGGGGGTGGCTCACCCCCCTGCGAGGTGGCTCCCAATAGCCAAGGGGGGGAGAGGGGGTGGCTATTGGTCCCCACCTCGCGGGGGGTGGCTCACCCCCCTGCGAGGTGGCTCCCAATAGCCAAGGGGGGGAGAGGGGGTGGCTATTGGTCCCCACCTCGCGGGGGGTGGCTCACCCCCCTGCGAGGTGGCTCCCAATAGCCAAGGGGGGGAGAGGGGGTGGCTATTGGTCCCCACCTCGCGGGGGGTGGCTCACCCCCCTGCGAGGTGGCTCCCAATAGCCAAGGGGGGGAGAGGGGGTGGCTATTGGTCCCCACCTCGCGGGGGGTGGCTCACCCCCCTGCGAGGTGGCTCCCAATAGCCAAGGGGGGGAGAGGGGGTGGCTATTGGTCCCCACCTCGCGGGGGGTGGCTCACCCCCCTGCGAGGTGGCTCCCAATAGCCAAGGGGGGGAGAGGGGGTGGCTATTGGTCCCCACCTCGCGGGGGGTGGCTCACCCCCCTGCGAGGTGGCTCCCAATAGCCAAGGGGGGGAGAGGGGGTGGCTATTGGTCCCCACCTCGCGGGGGGTGGCTCACCCCCCTGCGAGGTGGCTCCCAATAGCCAAGGGGGGGAGAGGGGGTGGCTATTGGTCCCCACCTCGCGGGGGGTGGCTCACCCCCCTGCGAGGTGGCTCCCAATAGCCAAGGGGGGGAGAGGGGGTGGCTATTGGTCCCCACCTCGCGGGGGGTGGCTCACCCCCCTGCGAGGTGGCTCCCAATAGCCAAGGGGGGGAGAGGGGGTGGCTATTGGTCCCCACCTCGCGGGGGGTGGCTCACCCCCCTGCGAGGTGGCTCCCAATAGCCAAGGGGGGGAGAGGGGGTGGCTATTGGTCCCCACCTCGCGGGGGGTGGCTCACCCCCCTGCGAGGTGGCTCCCAATAGCCAAGGGGGGGAGAGGGGGTGGCTATTGGTCCCCACCTCGCGGGGGGTGGCTCACCCCCCTGCGAGGTGGCTCCCAATAGCCAAGGGGGGGAGAGGGGGTGGCTATTGGTCCCCACCTCGCGGGGGGTGGCTCACCCCCCTGCGAGGTGGCTCCCAATAGCCAAGGGGGGGAGAGGGGGTGGCTATTGGTCCCCACCTCGCGGGGGGTGGCTCACCCC
>NW_026089007.1:65000-69214 GCF_024542745.1 Macaca thibetana thibetana | reverse complement strand
TAATTTTAAGCGTGCATAATCATATATGTAAAAATAGTTATCCATAATTAATAATGGTATCTTATTAATTAATAGTGTCATTGATAATTATTAAAATCGATCATTGATGTTTAATAATTAATCATATTATTACTCCTAATACCGCAAGGGGTGTACACCTACCTGTGATGTCGTTCCTAATATCCAGGGACGGAGATTATGATATTAGTTTTAATATCGCAGTAGGTGTACACTCACGCTGTGACAATAATCCTAATATCTAGGGGAAAGAGTATGACATGACACCCAACATAACAACGAACGGACAGCCACCTGGTGAAATTGCATCCTAATATTCACGGAAGAAGCTTATGATATTACTCCCAATATCCCAGGGAGGGTACAACTCTTTCTGTGATATGGTTCCTAGTATCCGGAGGGGAGAGGATGATAATAATTCCAGTATCACAGGCTGTGTTCACCCGCCCTGTGATATTGTTATTAATATCCTGGAAGGAAGAGGATGATATGACGTATCATAGAGCAGGAGGCGTACACCCAGCCTGGGATAGTGTTCCTAATATCCATGGAGAGGAGAGGCTGACATTACTCCCAATATGGCAGGGGGGTGAGCCACCCCCCGCGAGGCCGGGGTTCACCAATAGCACACCCCCTCTCCCCCCCTTCCTTGGCTATTGGGAGCCACCCTCGCAGGGGGGTGAGCCACCCCCCGCGAGGTGGGGACCAATAGCCACCCCCTCTCTCCCCCCCCCTTGGCTATTGGGAGCCACCTCGCAGGGGGGTGAGCCACCCCCCGCGAGGTGGGGACCAATAGCCACCCCCTCTCCCCCCCCCCTTGGCTATTGGGAGCCACCTCGCAGGGGGGTGAGCCACCCCCCCCGCGAGGTGGGGACCAATAGCCACCCCCTCTCCCCCCCCCCCTGGGCTATTGGGAGCCACCTCGCAGGGGGGTGAGCCACCCCCCGCGAGGTGGGGACCAATAGCCACCCCCTCTCCCCCCCCCTTGGCTATTGGGAGCCACCTCGCAGGGGGGTGAGCCACCCCCCCCGCGAGGTGGGGACCAATAGCCACCCCCTCTCCCCCCCCCTTGGCTATTGGGAGCCACCTCGCAGGGGGGTGAGCCACCCCCCCCCCGAGGTGGGGACCAATAGCCACCCCCCCTCCCCCCCCCCCTTGGCTATTGGGAGCCACCTCGCAGGGGGGTGAGCCACCCCCCGCGAGGTGGGGACCAATAGCCACCCCCCCTCCCCCCCCCCCTTGGCTATTGGGAGCCACCTCGCAGGGGGGTGAGCCACCCCCCGCGAGGTGGGGACCAATAGCCACCCCCTCTCCCCCCCCCCCTTGGCTATTGGGAGCCACCTCGCAGGGGGGTGAGCCACCCCCCCCCCCCCCCCCCAATAGCCACCCCCCTCCCCCCCCCCCCCTTGGCTATTGGGAGCCACCTCGCCCCCCCCCCCCACCCCCCCCGAGGGTGGGGACCAATAGCCACCCCCTCTCCCCCCCCCTGGCTATTGGGAGCCACCTCGCAGGGGGGTGAGCCACCCCCCGCGAGGTGGGGACCAATAGCCACCCCCCCTCCCCCCCCCCCTATTGGGAGCCACCTCGCAGGGGGGTGAGCCACCCCCCGCGAGGTGGGGACCAATAGCCACCCCCCCCCCTCCCCCCCCCCCCCCTTGGCTATTGGGAGCCACCTCGCAGGGGGGTGAGCCACCCCCCCCGAGGTGGGGACCAATAGCCACCCCCTCTCCCCCCCCCCCTATTGGGAGCCACCTCGCAGGGGGGTGAGCCCCCCCCCCGAGGAGGTGGGGACCAATAGCCACCCCCTCCCTCCCCCCCCCCCCCCCCCCACCTATTGGGAGCCCCCCCCTCGCAGGGGGGTGAGCCACCCCCCGCGAGGTGGGGACCAATAGCCCCCCCCCACCCCCCCTCCCCCCCCCCCCCCCCCCCCCCCCCACCTCGCAGGGGGGTGAGCCACCCCCCCCCCGAGGTGGGGACCAATAGCCACCCCCCCCCCCCCCCCCCCCTATTGGGAGCCACCTCGCAGGGGGGTGAGCCACCCCCCCCGAGGTGGGGACCAATAGCCACCCCCCCCCCTCCCCCCCCCCCCCCTATTGGGAGCCACCTCGCAGGGGGGTGAGCCACCCCCCCCGAGGTGGGGACCAATAGCCACCCCCCCTCCCCCCCCCCCCCTTGCTATTGGGAGCCACCTCGCAGGGGGGTGAGCCCCCCCCCGAGGTGGGGACCAATAGCCACCCCCTCTCTCCCCCCCCCCCCCCTATTGGGAGCCACCTCGCAGGGGGGTGAGCCACCCCCCGCGAGGTGGGGACCAATAGCCACCCCCCTCTCCCCCCCCCCCCTTGGCTATTGGGAGCCACCTCGCAGGGGGGTGAGCCACCCCCCGCGAGGTGGGGACCAATAGCCACCCCCCCCCCCCCCCCCCCCCCCCCTATTGGGAGCCACCCCCCCCGCAGGGGGGTGAGCCACCCCCCGCGAGGTGGGGACCAATAGCCACCCCCCTCCCCCCCCCCCCCTATTGGGAGCCACCCCCACCTCCCCCCCCCCCCCCCCCCCCGAGGTGGGGACCAATAGCCACCCCCCCCCCCCCCCCCCCCTATTGGGAGCCACCTCGCAGGGGGGTGAGCCACCCCCCCCCGAGGTGGGGACCAATAGCCCCCCCCCCCCCCCCCCCCCCCCCTTGGCTATTGGGAGCCACCTCGCAGGGGGGGGAGCCACCCCCCGCCCCCCCCCCCCAATAGCCACCCCCTCCCCCCCCCCCCCCCTATTGGGAGCCACCTCGCAGGGGGGTGAGCCACCCCCCCCGAGGTGGGGACCAATAGCCACCCCCCCTCCCCCCCCCCCCCCCTGGCTATTGGGAGCCACCTCGCAGGGGGGTGAGCCACCCCCCGCGAGGTGGGGACCAATAGCCACCCCCTCTCCCCCCCCCCCCCCTATTGGGAGCCACCCCCCCGCAGGGGGGTGAGCCACCCCCCCCCGAGGTGGGGACCAATAGCCACCCCCCCCCCCCCCCCCCCCCCCCTATTGGAGCCACCTCGCAGGGGGGTGAGCCACCCCCCGCGAGGTGGGGACCAATAGCCACCCCCCCCCCCCCCCCCCCCCCCCCCCCCCCCCCCCCCACCCCCGCAGGGGGGTGAGCCACCCCCCCCCGAGGTGGGGACCAATAGCCACCCCCCCCCCTCCCCCCCCCCTGGCTATTGGGAGCCACCTCGCAGGGGGGTGAGCCACCCCCCCGAGGTGGGGACCAATAGCCACCCCCCCCCCCCCCCCCCCCCTATTGGGAGCCACCTCGCAGGGGGGTGAGCCACCCCCCCCGAGGTGGGGACCAATAGCCACCCCCCCCCCCCCCCCCCCCCTTGGCTATTGGGAGCCCCCCCCCCGCAGGGGGGTGAGCCACCCCCCCCCCCCCCCCCCCCCCAATAGCCACCCCCCCCCCCCCCCCCCCCCCCTTGGCTATTGGGAGCCACCTCGCAGGGGGGTGAGCCCCCCCCCCCCCGAGGTGGGGACCAATAGCCCCCCCCCCCCCCCCCCCCCCCCCCCCCCTTGGGAGCCACCTCGCAGGGGGGTGAGCCACCCCCCCGAGGTGGGGACCAATAGCCCCCCCCCCCCCCCCCCCCCCCTATTGGGAGCCACCTCGCAGGGGGGTGAGCCACCCCCCCCCGAGGTGGGGACCAATAGCCCCCCCCCTCCCCCCCCCCCCCCCCCCCCCTATTGGGAGCCACCTCGCAGGGGGGTGAGCCACCCCCCCCCCCGAGGTGGGGACCAATAGCCCCCCCCCCCCCCCCCCCCCCCTATTGGGAGCCACCTCGCAGGGGGGTGAGCCACCCCCCCCGAGGTGGGGACCAATAGCCCCCCCTCTCCCCCCCCCCCCTATTGGGAGCCACCCCCCGCCCCCCCACCCCCCGCCCCCCCCCCCAATAGCCACCCCCCCCCCCCCCCCCCCCCCCCCCCCTATTGGGAGCCACCTCGCAGGGGGGTGAGCCACCCCCCCCCGAGGTGGGGACCAATAGCCACCCCCCTCCCCCCCCCCCCCCCCCCCCCCCCCCCCCCACCTCGCCCCCCCCCCCCCCCCCCCCCGAGGTGGGGACCAATAGCCACCCCCCCCCCCCCCCCCCTTGGCTATTGGGAGCCACCTCGCAGGGGGGTGAGCCACCCCCCCCCCCCCCCCAATAGCCACCCCCCTCCCCCCCCCCCCCCCT
>NW_026089007.1:17500-60000 GCF_024542745.1 Macaca thibetana thibetana | reverse complement strand
CCCCCCCCCCCCCCCCCCCCCCCCCCCCCCCCCCCCCCCCCCCCCCCCCCCCCCCCCCCCCCCCCCCCCCCCCCCCCCCCCCCCCCCCCCACCCCCCCCCCCCCCCCCCCCCCCCCCCCCCCCCCCCCCCCCCCCCCCCCCCCCCCCCCCCCCCCCCCCCCCCCCCCCCCCCCCCCCCCCCCCCCCCCCCCCCCCCCCCCCCCCCCCCCCCCCCCCCCCCCCCCCCCCCCCCCCCCCCCCCCCCCCCCCCCCCCCCCCCCCCCCCCCCCCCCCCCCCCCCCCCCCCCCCCCCCCCCCCCCCCCCCCCCCCCCCCCCCCCCCCCCCCCCCCCCCCCCCCCCCCCCCCCCCCCCCCCCCCCCCCCCCCCCCCCCCCCCCCCCCCCCCCCCCCCCCCCCCCCCCCCCCCCCCCCCCCCCCCCCCCCCCCCCCCCCCCCCCCCCCCCCCCCCCCCCCCCCCCCCCCCCCCCCCCCCCCCCCCCCCCCCCCCCCCCCCCCCCCCCCCCCCCCCCCCCCCCCCCCCCCCCCCCCCCCCCCCCCCCCCCCCCCCCCCCCCCCCCCCCCCCCCCCCCCCCCCCCCCCCCCCCCCCCCCCCCCCCCCCCCCCCCCCCCCCCCCCCCCCCCCCCCCCCCCCCCCCCCCCCCCCCCCCCCCCCCCCCCCCCCCCCCCCCCCCCCCCCCCCCCCCCCCCCCCCCCCCCCCCCCCCCCCCCCCCCCCCCCCCCCCCCCCCCCCCCCCCCCCCCCCCCCCCCCCCCCCCCCCCCCCCCCCCCCCCCCCCCCCCCCCCCCCCCCCCCCCCCCCCCCCCCCCCCCCCCCCCCCCCCCCCCCCCCCCCCCCCCCCCCCCCCCCCCCCCCCCCCCCCCCCCCCCCCCCCCCCCCCCCCCCCCCCCCCCCCCCCCCCCCCCCCCCCCCCCCCCCCCCCCCCCCCCCCCCCCCCCCCCCCCCCCCCCCCCCCCCCCCCCCCCCCCCCCCCCCCCCCCCCCCCCCCCCCCCCCCCCCCCCCCCCCCCCCCCCCCCCCCCCCCCCCCCCCCCCCCCCCCCCCCCCCCCCCCCCCCCCCCCCCCCCCCCCCCCCCCCCCCCCCCCCCCCCCCCCCCCCCCCCCCCCCCCCCCCCCCCCCCCCCCCCCCCCCCCCCCCCCCCCCCCCCCCCCCCCCCCCCCCCCCCCCCCCCCCCCCCCCCCCCCCCCCCCCCCCCCCCCCCCCCCCCCCCCCCCCCCCCCCCCCCCCCCCCCCCCCCCCCCCCCCCCCCCCCCCCCCCCCCCCCCCCCCCCCCCCCCCCCCCCCCCCCCCCCCCCCCCCCCCCCCCCCCCCCCCCCCCCCCCCCCCCCCCCCCCCCCCCCCCCCCCCCCCCCCCCCCCCCCCCCCCCCCCCCCCCCCCCCCCCCCCCCCCCCCCCCCCCCCCCCCCCCCCCCCCCCCCCCCCCCCCCCCCCCCCCCCCCCCCCCCCCCCCCCCCCCCCCCCCCCCCCCCCCCCCCCCCCCCCCCCCCCCCCCCCCCCCCCCCCCCCCCCCCCCCCCCCCCCCCCCCCCCCCCCCCCCCCCCCCCCCCCCCCCCCCCCCCCCCCCCCCCCCCCCCCCCCCCCCCCCCCCCCCCCCCCCCCCCCCCCCCCCCCCCCCCCCCCCCCCCCCCCCCCCCCCCCCCCCCCCCCCCCCCCCCCCCCCCCCCCCCCCCCCCCCCCCCCCCCCCCCCCCCCCCCCCCCCCCCCCCCCCCCCCCCCCCCCCCCCCCCCCCCCCCCCCCCCCCCCCCCCCCCCCCCCCCCCCCCCCCCCCCCCCCCCCCCCCCCCCCCCCCCCCCCCCCCCCCCCCCCCCCCCCCCCCCCCCCCCCCCCCCCCCCCCCCCCCCCCCCCCCCCCCCCCCCCCCCCCCCCCCCCCCCCCCCCCCCCCCCCCCCCCCCCCCCCCCCCCCCCCCCCCCCCCCCCCCCCCCCCCCCCCCCCCCCCCCCCCCCCCCCCCCCCCCCCCCCCCCCCCCCCCCCCCCCCCCCCCCCCCCCCCCCCCCCCCCCCCCCCCCCCCCCCCCCCCCCCCCCCCCCCCCCCCCCCCCCCCCCCCCCCCCCCCCCCCCCCCCCCCCCCCCCCCCCCCCCCCCCCCCCCCCCCCCCCCCCCCCCCCCCCCCCCCCCCCCCCCCCCCCCCCCCCCCCCCCCCCCCCCCCCCCCCCCCCCCCCCCCCCCCCCCCCCCCCCCCCCCCCCCCCCCCCCCCCCCCCCCCCCCCCCCCCCCCCCCCCCCCCCCCCCCCCCCCCCCCCCCCCCCCCCCCCCCCCCCCCCCCCCCCCCCCCCCCCCCCCCCCCCCCCCCCCCCCCCCCCCCCCCCCCCCCCCCCCCCCCCCCCCCCCCCCCCCCCCCCCCCCCCCCCCCCCCCCCCCCCCCCCCCCCCCCCCCCCCCCCCCCCCCCCCCCCCCCCCCCCCCCCCCCCCCCCCCCCCCCCCCCCCCCCCCCCCCCCCCCCCCCCCCCCCCCCCCCCCCCCCCCCCCCCCCCCCCCCCCCCCCCCCCCCCCCCCCCCCCCCCCCCCCCCCCCCCCCCCCCCCCCCCCCCCCCCCCCCCCCCCCCCCCCCCCCCCCCCCCCCCCCCCCCCCCCCCCCCCCCCCCCCCCCCCCCCCCCCCCCCCCCCCCCCCCCCCCCCCCCCCCCCCCCCCCCCCCCCCCCCCCCCCCCCCCCCCCCCCCCCCCCCCCCCCCCCCCCCCCCCCCCCCCCCCCCCCCCCCCCCCCCCCCCCCCCCCCCCCCCCCCCCCCCCCCCCCCCCCCCCCCCCCCCCCCCCCCCCCCCCCCCCCCCCCCCCCCCCCCCCCCCCCCCCCCCCCCCCCCCCCCCCCCCCCCCCCCCCCCCCCCCCCCCCCCCCCCCCCCCCCCCCCCCCCCCCCCCCCCCCCCCCCCCCCCCCCCCCCCCCCCCCCCCCCCCCCCCCCCCCCCCCCCCCCCCCCCCCCCCCCCCCCCCCCCCCCCCCCCCCCCCCCCCCCCCCCCCCCCCCCCCCCCCCCCCCCCCCCCCCCCCCCCCCCCCCCCCCCCCCCCCCCCCCCCCCCCCCCCCCCCCCCCCCCCCCCCCCCCCCCCCCCCCCCCCCCCCCCCCCCCCCCCCCCCCCCCCCCCCCCCCCCCCCCCCCCCCCCCCCCCCCCCCCCCCCCCCCCCCCCCCCCCCCCCCCCCCCCCCCCCCCCCCCCCCCCCCCCCCCCCCCCCCCCCCCCCCCCCCCCCCCCCCCCCCCCCCCCCCCCCCCCCCCCCCCCCCCCCCCCCCCCCCCCCCCCCCCCCCCCCCCCCCCCCCCCCCCCCCCCCCCCCCCCCCCCCCCCCCCCCCCCCCCCCCCCCCCCCCCCCCCCCCCCCCCCCCCCCCCCCCCCCCCCCCCCCCCCCCCCCCCCCCCCCCCCCCCCCCCCCCCCCCCCCCCCCCCCCCCCCCCCCCCCCCCCCCCCCCCCCCCCCCCCCCCCCCCCCCCCCCCCCCCCCCCCCCCCCCCCCCCCCCCCCCCCCCCCCCCCCCCCCCCCCCCCCCCCCCCCCCCCCCCCCCCCCCCCCCCCCCCCCCCCCCCCCCCCCCCCCCCCCCCCCCCCCCCCCCCCCCCCCCCCCCCCCCCCCCCCCCCCCCCCCCCCCCCCCCCCCCCCCCCCCCCCCCCCCCCCCCCCCCCCCCCCCCCCCCCCCCCCCCCCCCCCCCCCCCCCCCCCCCCCCCCCCCCCCCCCCCCCCCCCCCCCCCCCCCCCCCCCCCCCCCCCCCCCCCCCCCCCCCCCCCCCCCCCCCCCCCCCCCCCCCCCCCCCCCCCCCCCCCCCCCCCCCCCCCCCCCCCCCCCCCCCCCCCCCCCCCCCCCCCCCCCCCCCCCCCCCCCCCCCCCCCCCCCCCCCCCCCCCCCCCCCCCCCCCCCCCCCCCCCCCCCCCCCCCCCCCCCCCCCCCCCCCCCCCCCCCCCCCCCCCCCCCCCCCCCCCCCCCCCCCCCCCCCCCCCCCCCCCCCCCCCCCCCCCCCCCCCCCCCCCCCCCCCCCCCCCCCCCCCCCCCCCCCCCCCCCCCCCCCCCCCCCCCCCCCCCCCCCCCCCCCCCCCCCCCCCCCCCCCCCCCCCCCCCCCCCCCCCCCCCCCCCCCCCCCCCCCCCCCCCCCCCCCCCCCCCCCCCCCCCCCCCCCCCCCCCCCCCCCCCCCCCCCCCCCCCCCCCCCCCCCCCCCCCCCCCCCCCCCCCCCCCCCCCCCCCCCCCCCCCCCCCCCCCCCCCCCCCCCCCCCCCCCCCCCCCCCCCCCCCCCCCCCCCCCCCCCCCCCCCCCCCCCCCCCCCCCCCCCCCCCCCCCCCCCCCCCCCCCCCCCCCCCCCCCCCCCCCCCCCCCCCCCCCCCCCCCCCCCCCCCCCCCCCCCCCCCCCCCCCCCCCCCCCCCCCCCCCCCCCCCCCCCCCCCCCCCCCCCCCCCCCCCCCCCCCCCCCCCCCCCCCCCCCCCCCCCCCCCCCCCCCCCCCCCCCCCCCCCCCCCCCCCCCCCCCCCCCCCCCCCCCCCCCCCCCCCCCCCCCCCCCCCCCCCCCCCCCCCCCCCCCCCCCCCCCCCCCCCCCCCCCCCCCCCCCCCCCCCCCCCCCCCCCCCCCCCCCCCCCCCCCCCCCCCCCCCCCCCCCCCCCCCCCCCCCCCCCCCCCCCCCCCCCCCCCCCCCCCCCCCCCCCCCCCCCCCCCCCCCCCCCCCCCCCCCCCCCCCCCCCCCCCCCCCCCCCCCCCCCCCCCCCCCCCCCCCCCCCCCCCCCCCCCCCCCCCCCCCCCCCCCCCCCCCCCCCCCCCCCCCCCCCCCCCCCCCCCCCCCCCCCCCCCCCCCCCCCCCCCCCCCCCCCCCCCCCCCCCCCCCCCCCCCCCCCCCCCCCCCCCCCCCCCCCCCCCCCCCCCCCCCCCCCCCCCCCCCCCCCCCCCCCCCCCCCCCCCCCCCCCCCCCCCCCCCCCCCCCCCCCCCCCCCCCCCCCCCCCCCCCCCCCCCCCCCCCCCCCCCCCCCCCCCCCCCCCCCCCCCCCCCCCCCCCCCCCCCCCCCCCCCCCCCCCCCCCCCCCCCCCCCCCCCCCCCCCCCCCCCCCCCCCCCCCCCCCCCCCCCCCCCCCCCCCCCCCCCCCCCTATTGGGAGCCCCCCCCCCCCCCCCCCCCCCCCCCCCCCCCCCCCCCCCCCCCCCCCCCCCCCCCCCCCCCCCCCCCCCCCCCCCCCCCCCCCCCCCCCCCCCCCCCCCCCCCCCCCCCCCCCCCCCCCCCCCCCCCCCCCCCCCCCCCCCCCCCCCCCCCCCCCCCCCCCCCCCCCCCCCCCCCCCCCCCCCCCCCCCCCCCCCCCCCCCCCCCCCCCCCCCCCCCCCCCCCCCCCCCCCCCCCCCCCCCCCCCCCCCCCCCCCCCCCCCCCCCCCCCCCCCCCCCCCCCCCCCCCCCCCCCCCCCCCCCCCCCCCCCCCCCCCCCCCCCCCCCCCCCCCCCCCCCCCCCCCCCCCCCCCCCCCCCCCCCCCCCCCCCCCCCCCCCCCCCCCCCCCCCCCCCCCCCCCCCCCCCCCCCCCCCCCCCCCCCCCCCCCCCCCCCCCCCCCCCCCCCCCCCCCCCCCCCCCCCCCCCCCCCCCCCCCCCCCCCCCCCCCCCCCCCCCCCCCCCCCCCCCCCCCCCCCCCCCCCCCCCCCCCCCCCCCCCCCCCCCCCCCCCCCCCCCCCCCCCCCCCCCCCCCCCCCCCCCCCCCCCCCCCCCCCCCCCCCCCCCCCCCCCCCCCCCCCCCCCCCCCCCCCCCCCCCCCCCCCCCCCCCCCCCCCCCCCCCCCCCCCCCCCCCCCCCCCCCCCCCCCCCCCCCCCCCCCCCCCCCCCCCCCCCCCCCCCCCCCCCCCCCCCCCCCCCCCCCCCCCCCCCCCCCCCCCCCCCCCCCCCCCCCCCCCCCCCCCCCCCCCCCCCCCCCCCCCCCCCCCCCCCCCCCCCCCCCCCCCCCCCCCCCCCCCCCCCCCCCCCCCCCCCCCCCCCCCCCCCCCCCCCCCCCCCCCCCCCCCCCCCCCCCCCCCCCCCCCCCCCCCCCCCCCCCCCCCCCCCCCCCCCCCCCCCCCCCCCCCCCCCCCCCCCCCCCCCCCCCCCCCCCCCCCCCCCCCCCCCCCCCCCCCCCCCCCCCCCCCCCCCCCCCCCCCCCCCCCCCCCCCCCCCCCCCCCCCCCCCCCCCCCCCCCCCCCCCCCCCCCCCCCCCCCCCCCCCCCCCCCCCCCCCCCCCCCCCCCCCCCCCCCCCCCCCCCCCCCCCCCCCCCCCCCCCCCCCCCCCCCCCCCCCCCCCCCCCCCCCCCCCCCCCCCCCCCCCCCCCCCCCCCCCCCCCCCCCCCCCCCCCCCCCCCCCCCCCCCCCCCCCCCCCCCCCCCCCCCCCCCCCCCCCCCCCCCCCCCCCCCCCCCCCCCCCCCCCCCCCCCCCCCCCCCCCCCCCCCCCCCCCCCCCCCCCCCCCCCCCCCCCCCCCCCCCCCCCCCCCCCCCCCCCCCCCCCCCCCCCCCCCCCCCCCCCCCCCCCCCCCCCCCCCCCCCCCCCCCCCCCCCCCCCCCCCCCCCCCCCCCCCCCCCCCTCCCCCCCCCCCCCCCCCCCCCCCCCCCCCCCCCCCCCCCCCCCCCCCCCCCCCCCCCCCCCCCCCCCCCCCCCCCCCCCCCCCCCCCCCCCCCCCCCCCCCCCCCCCCCCCCCCCCCCCCCCCCCCCCCCCCCCCCCCCCCCCCCCCCCCCCCCCCCCCCCCCCCCCCCCCCCCCCCCCCCCCCCCCCCCCCCCCCCCCCCCCCCCCCCCCCCCCCCCCCCCCCCCCCCCCCCCCCCCCCCCCCCCCCCCCCCCCCCCCCCCCCCCCCCCCCCCCCCCCCCCCCCCCCCCCCCCCCCCCCCCCCCCCCCCCCCCCCCCCCCCCCCCCCCCCCCCCCCCCCCCCCCCCCCCCCCCCCCCCCCCCCCCCCCCCCCCCCCCCCCCCCCCCCCCCCCCCCCCCCCCCCCCCCCCCCCCCCCCCCCCCCCCCCCCCCCCCCCCCCCCCCCCCCCCCCCCCCCCCCCCCCCCCCCCCCCCCCCCCCCCCCCCCCCCCCCCCCCCCCCCCCCCCCCCCCCCCCCCCCCCCCCCCCCCCCCCCCCCCCCCCCCCCCCCCCCCCCCCCCCCCCCCCCCCCCCCCCCCCCCCCCCCCCCCCCCCCCCCCCCCCCCCCCCCCCCCCCCCCCCCCCCCCCCCCCCCCCCCCCCCCCCCCCCCCCCCCCCCCCCCCCCCCCCCCCCCCCCCCCCCCCCCCCCCCCCCCCCCCCCCCCCCCCCCCCCCCCCCCCCCCCCCCCCCCCCCCCCCCCCCCCCCCCCCCCCCCCCCCCCCCCCCCCCCCCCCCCCCCCCCCCCCCCCCCCCCCCCCCCCCCCCCCCCCCCCCCCCCCCCCCCCCCCCCCCCCCCCCCCCCCCCCCCCCCCCCCCCCCCCCCCCCCCCCCCCCCCCCCCCCCCCCCCCCCCCCCCCCCCCCCCCCCCCCCCCCCCCCCCCCCCCCCCCCCCCCCCCCCCCCCCCCCCCCCCCCCCCCCCCCCCCCCCCCCCCCCCCCCCCCCCCCCCCCCCCCCCCCCCCCCCCCCCCCCCCCCCCCCCCCCCCCCCCCCCCCCCCCCCCCCCCCCCCCCCCCCCCCCCCCCCCCCCCCCCCCCCCCCCCCCCCCCCCCCCCCCCCCCCCCCCCCCCCCCCCCCCCCCCCCCCCCCCCCCCCCCCCCCCCCCCCCCCCCCCCCCCCCCCCCCCCCCCCCCCCCCCCCCCCCCCCCCCCCCCCCCCCCCCCCCCCCCCCCCCCCCCCCCCCCCCCCCCCCCCCCCCCCCCCCCCCCCCCCCCCCCCCCCCCCCCCCCCCCCCCCCCCCCCCCCCCCCCCCCCCCCCCCCCCCCCCCCCCCCCCCCCCCCCCCCCCCCCCCCCCCCCCCCCCCCCCCCCCCCCCCCCCCCCCCCCCCCCCCCCCCCCCCCCCCCCCCCCCCCCCCCCCCCCCCCCCCCCCCCCCCCCCCCCCCCCCCCCCCCCCCCCCCCCCCCCCCCCCCCCCCCCCCCCCCCCCCCCCCCCCCCCCCCCCCCCCCCCCCCCCCCCCCCCCCCCCCCCCCCCCCCCCCCCCCCCCCCCCCCCCCCCCCCCCCCCCCCCCCCCCCCCCCCCCCCCCCCCCCCCCCCCCCCCCCCCCCCCCCCCCCCCCCCCCCCCCCCCCCCCCCCCCCCCCCCCCCCCCCCCCCCCCCCCCCCCCCCCCCCCCCCCCCCCCCCCCCCCCCCCCCCCCCCCCCCCCCCCCCCCCCCCCCCCCCCCCCCCCCCCCCCCCCCCCCCCCCCCCCCCCCCCCCCCCCCCCCCCCCCCCCCCCCCCCCCCCCCCCCCCCCCCCCCCCCCCCCCCCCCCCCCCCCCCCCCCCCCCCCCCCCCCCCCCCCCCCCCCCCCCCCCCCCCCCCCCCCCCCCCCCCCCCCCCCCCCCCCCCCCCCCCCCCCCCCCCCCCCCCCCCCCCCCCCCCCCCCCCCCCCCCCCCCCCCCCCCCCCCCCCCCCCCCCCCCCCCCCCCCCCCCCCCCCCCCCCCCCCCCCCCCCCCCCCCCCCCCCCCCCCCCCCCCCCCCCCCCCCCCCCCCCCCCCCCCCCCCCCCCCCCCCCCCCCCCCCCCCCCCCCCCCCCCCCCCCCCCCCCCCCCCCCCCCCCCCCCCCCCCCCCCCCCCCCCCCCCCCCCCCCCCCCCCCCCCCCCCCCCCCCCCCCCCCCCCCCCCCCCCCCCCCCCCCCCCCCCCCCCCCCCCCCCCCCCCCCCCCCCCCCCCCCCCCCCCCCCCCCCCCCCCCCCCCCCCCCCCCCCCCCCCCCCCCCCCCCCCCCCCCCCCCCCCCCCCCCCCCCCCCCCCCCCCCCCCCCCCCCCCCCCCCCCCCCCCCCCCCCCCCCCCCCCCCCCCCCCCCCCCCCCCCCCCCCCCCCCCCCCCCCCCCCCCCCCCCCCCCCCCCCCCCCCCCCCCCCCCCCCCCCCCCCCCCCCCCCCCCCCCCCCCCCCCCCCCCCCCCCCCCCCCCCCCCCCCCCCCCCCCCCCCCCCCCCCCCCCCCCCCCCCCCCCCCCCCCCCCCCCCCCCCCCCCCCCCCCCCCCCCCCCCCCCCCCCCCCCCCCCCCCCCCCCCCCCCCCCCCCCCCCCCCCCCCCCCCCCCCCCCCCCCCCCCCCCCCCCCCCCCCCCCCCCCCCCCCCCCCCCCCCCCCCCCCCCCCCCCCCCCCCCCCCCCCCCCCCAGGGGGGTGAGCCCCCCCCCCCCCCCCCCCCCCCCCCCCCCCCCCCCCCCCCCCCCCCCCCCCCCCCCCCCCCCCCCCCCCCCCCCCCCCCCCCCCCCCCCCCCCCCCCCCCCCCCCCCCCCCCCCCCCCCCCCCCCCCCCCCCCCCCCCCCCCCCCCCCCCCCCCCCCCCCCCCCCCCCCCCCCCCCCCCCCCCCCCCCCCCCCCCCCCCCCCCCCCCCCCCCCCCCCCCCCCCCCCCCCCCCCCCCCCCCCCCCCCCCCCCCCCCCCCCCCCCCCCCCCCCCCCCCCCCCCCCCCCCCCCCCCCCCCCCCCCCCCCCCCCCCCCCCCCCCCCCCCCCCCCCCCCCCCCCCCCCCCCCCCCCCCCCCCCCCCCCCCCTATTGGGAGCCCCCCCCCCCCCCCCCCCCCCCCCCCCCCCCCCCCCCCCCCCCCCCCCCCCCCCCCCCCCCCCCCCCCCCCCCCCCCCCCCCCCCCCCCCCCCCCCCCCCCCCCCCCCCCCCCCCCCCCCCCCCCCCCCCCCCCCCCCCCCCCCCCCCCCCCCCCCCCCCCCCCCCCCCCCCCCCCCCCCCCCCCCCCCCCCACCCCCCCCCCCCCCCCCCCCCCCCCCCCCCCCCCCCCCCCCCCCCCCCCCCCCCCCCCCCCCCCCCCCCCCCCCCCCCCCCCCCCCCCCCCCCCCCCCCCCCCCCCCCCCCCCCCCCCCCCCCCCCCCCCCCCCCCCCCCCCCCCCCCCCCCCCCCCCCCCCCCCCCCCCCCCCCCCCCCCCCCCCCCCCCCCCCCCCCCCCCCCCCCCCCCCCCCCCCCCCCCCCCCCCCCCCCCCCCCCCCCCCCCCCCCCCCCCCCCCCCCCCCCCCCCCCCCCCCCCCCCCCCCCCCCCCCCCCCCCCCCCCCCCCCCCCCCCCCCCCCCCCCCCCCCCCCCCCCCCCCCCCCCCCCCCCCCCCCCCCCCCCCCCCCCCCCCCCCCCCCCCCCCCCCCCCCCCCCCCCCCCCCCCCCCCCCCCCCCCCCCCCCCCCCCCCCCCCCCCCCCCCCCCCCCCCCCCCCCCCCCCCCCCCCCCCCCCCCCCCCCCCCCCCCCCCCCCCCCCCCCCCCCCCCCCCCCCCCCCCCCCCCCCCCCCCCCCCCCCCCCCCCCCCCCCCCCCCCCCCCCCCCCCCCCCCCCCCCCCCCCCCCCCCCCCCCCCCCCCCCCCCCCCCCCCCCCCCCCCCCCCCCCCCCCCCCCCCCCCCCCCCCCCCCCCCCCCCCCCCCCCCCCCCCCCCCCCCCCCCCCCCCCCCCCCCCCCCCCCCCCCCCCCCCCCCCCCCCCCCCCCCCCCCCCCCCCCCCCCCCCCCCCCCCCCCCCCCCCCCCCCCCCCCCCCCCCCCCCCCCCCCCCCCCCCCCCCCCCCCCCCCCCCCCCCCCCCCCCCCCCCCCCCCCCCCCCCCCCCCCCCCCCCCCCCCCCCCCCCCCCCCCCCCCCCCCCCCCCCCCCCCCCCCCCCCCCCCCCCCCCCCCCCCCCCCCCCCCCCCCCCCCCCCCCCCCCCCCCCCCCCCCCCCCCCCCCCCCCCCCCCCCCCCCCCCCCCCCCCCCCCCCCCCCCCCCCCCCCCCCCCCCCCCCCCCCCCCCCCCCCCCCCCCCCCCCCCCCCCCCCCCCCCCCCCCCCCCCCCCCCCCCCCCCCCCCCCCCCCCCCCCCCCCCCCCCCCCCCCCCCCCCCCCCCCCCCCCCCCCCCCCCCCCCCCCCCCCCCCCCCCCCCCCCCCCCCCCCCCCCCCCCCCCCCCCCCCCCCCCCCCCCCCCCCCCCCCCCCCCCCCCCCCCCCCCCCCCCCCCCCCCCCCCCCCCCCCCCCCCCCCCCCCCCCCCCCCCCCCCCCCCCCCCCCCCCCCCCCCCCCCCCCCCCCCCCCCCCCCCCCCCCCCCCCCCCCCCCCCCCCCCCCCCCCCCCCCCCCCCCCCCCCCCCCCCCCCCCCCCCCCCCCCCCCCCCCCCCCCCCCCCCCCCCCCCCCCCCCCCCCCCCCCCCCCCCCCCCCCCCCCCCCCCCCCCCCCCCCCCCCCCCCCCCCCCCCCCCCCCCCCCCCCCCCCCCCCCCCCCCCCCCCCCCCCCCCCCCCCCCCCCCCCCCCCCCCCCCCCCCCCCCCCCCCCCCCCCCCCCCCCCCCCCCCCCCCCCCCCCCCCCCCCCCCCCCCCCCCCCCCCCCCCCCCCCCCCCCCCCCCCCCCCCCCCCCCCCCCCCCCCCCCCCCCCCCCCCCCCCCCCCCCCCCCCCCCCCCCCCCCCCCCCCCCCCCCCCCCCCCCCCCCCCCCCCCCCCCCCCCCCCCCCCCCCCCCCCCCCCCCCCCCCCCCCCCCCCCCCCCCCCCCCCCCCCCCCCCCCCCCCCCCCCCCCCCCCCCCCCCCCCCCCCCCCCCCCCCCCCCCCCCCCCCCCCCCCCCCCCCCCCCCCCCCCCCCCCCCCCCCCCCCCCCCCCCCCCCCCCCCCCCCCCCCCCCCCCCCCCCCCCCCCCCCCCCCCCCCCCCCCCCCCCCCCCCCCCCCCCCCCCCCCCCCCCCCCCCCCCCCCCCCCCCCCCCCCCCCCCCCCCCCCCCCCCCCCCCCCCCCCCCCCCCCCCCCCCCCCCCCCCCCCCCCCCCCCCCCCCCCCCCCCCCCCCCCCCCCCCCCCCCCCCCCCCCCCCCCCCCCCCCCCCCCCCCCCCCCCCCCCCCCCCCCCCCCCCCCCCCCCCCCCCCCCCCCCCCCCCCCCCCCCCCCCCCCCCCCCCCCCCCCCCCCCCCCCCCCCCCCCCCCCCCCCCCCCCCCCCCCCCCCCCCCCCCCCCCCCCCCCCCCCCCCCCCCCCCCCCCCCCCCCCCCCCCCCCCCCCCCCCCCCCCCCCCCCCCCCCCCCCCCCCCCCCCCCCCCCCCCCCCCCCCCCCCCCCCCCCCCCCCCCCCCCCCCCCCCCCCCCCCCCCCCCCCCCCCCCCCCCCCCCCCCCCCCCCCCCCCCCCCCCCCCCCCCCCCCCCCCCCCCCCCCCCCCCCCCCCCCCCCCCCCCCCCCCCCCCCCCCCCCCCCCCCCCCCCCCCCCCCCCCCCCCCCCCCCCCCCCCCCCCCCCCCCCCCCCCCCCCCCCCCCCCCCCCCCCCCCCCCCCCCCCCCCCCCCCCCAATAGCCCCCCCCCCCCCCCCCCCCCCCCCCCCCCCCCCCCCCCCCCCCCCCCCCCCCCCCCCCCCCCCCCCCCCCCCCCCCCCCCCCCCCCCCCCCCCCCCCCCCCCCCCCCCCCCCCCCCCCCCCCCCCCCCCCCCCCCCCCCCCCCCCCCCCCCCCCCCCCCCCCCCCCCCCCCCCCCCCCCCCCCCCCCCCCCCCCCCCCCCCCCCCCCCCCCCCCCCCCCCCCCCCCCCCCCCCCCCACCCCCCCCCCCCCCCCCCCCCCCCCCCCCCCCCCCCCCCCCCCCCCCCCCCCCCCCCCCCCCCCCCCCCCCCCCCCCCCCCCCCCCCCCCCCCCCCCCCCCCCCCCCCCCCCCCCCCCCCCCCCCCCCCCCCCCCCCCCCCCCCCCCCCCCCCCCCCCCCCCCCCCCCCCCCCCCCCCCCCCCCCCCCCCCCCCCCCCCCCCCCCCCCCCCCCCCCCCCCCCCCCCCCCCCCCCCCCCCCCCCCCCCCCCCCCCCCCCCCCCCCCCCCCCCCCCCCCCCCCCCCCCCCCCCCCCCCCCCCCCCCCCCCCCCCCCCCCCCCCCCCCCCCCCCCCCCCCCCCCCCCCCCCCCCCCCCCCCCCCCCCCCCCCCCCCCCCCCCCCCCCCCCCCCCCCCCCCCCCCCCCCCCCCCCCCCCCCCCCCCCCCCCCCCCCCCCCCCCCCCCCCCCCCCCCCCCCCCCCCCCCCCCCCCCCCCCCCCCCCCCCCCCCCCCCCCCCCCCCCCCCCCCCCCCCCCCCCCCCCCCCCCCCCCCCCCCCCCCCCCCCCCCCCCCCCCCCCCCCCCCCCCCCCCCCCCCCCCCCCCCCCCCCCCCCCCCCCCCCCCCCCCCCCCCCCCCCCCCCCCCCCCCCCCCCCCCCCCCCCCCCCCCCCCCCCCCCCCCCCCCCCCCCCCCCCCCCCCCCCCCCCCCCCCCCCCCCCCCCCCCCCCCCCCCCCCCCCCCCCCCCCCCCCCCCCCCCCCCCCCCCCCCCCCCCCCCCCCCCCCCCCCCCCCCCCCCCCCCCCCCCCCCCCCCCCCCCCCCCCCCCCCCCCCCCCCCCCCCCCCCCCCCCCCCCCCCCCCCCCCCCCCCCCCCCCCCCCCCCCCCCCCCCCCCCCCCCCCCCCCCCCCCCCCCCCCCCCCCCCCCCCCCCCCCCCCCCCCCCCCCCACCCCCCCCCCCCCCCCCCCCCCCCCCCCCCCCCCCCCCCCCCCCCCCCCCCCCCCCCCCCCCCCCCCCCCCCCCCCCCCCCCCCCCCCCCCCCCCCCCCCCCCCCCCCCCCCCCCCCCCCCCCCCCCCCCCCCCCCCCCCCCCCCCCCCCCCCCCCCCCCCCCCCCCCCCCCCCCCCCCCCCCCCCCCCCCCCCCCCCCCCCCCCCCCCCCCCCCCCCCCCCCCCCC
Organism: Macaca thibetana thibetana; assembly: GCF_024542745.1. Taxonomy (NCBI): domain Eukaryota; kingdom Metazoa; phylum Chordata; class Mammalia; order Primates; family Cercopithecidae; genus Macaca; species Macaca thibetana. The sequence continues at coordinate 46,365 of NW_026089007.1, read as the reverse complement.
CCCCCCCCCCCCCCCCCCCCCCCCCCCCCCCCCCCCCCCCCCCCCCCCCCCCCCCCCCCCCCCCCCCCCCCCCCCCCCCCCCCCCCCCCCCCCCCCCCCCCCCCCCCCCCCCCCCCCCCCCCCCCCCCCCCCCCCCCCCCCCCCCCCCCCCCCCCCCCCCCCCCCCCCCCCCCCCCCCCCCCCCCCCCCCCCCCCCCCCCCCCCCCCCCCCCCCCCCCCCCCCCCCCCCCCCCCCCCCCCCCCCCCCCCCCCCCCCCCCCCCCCCCCCCCCCCCCCCCCCCCCCCCCCCCCCCCCCCCCCCCCCCCCCCCCCCCCCCCCCCCCCCCCCCCCCCCCCCCCCCCCCCCCCCCCCCCCCCCCCCCCCCCCCCCCCCCCCCCCCCCCCCCCCCCCCCCCCCCCCCCCCCCCCCCCCCCCCCCCCCCCCCCCCCCCCCCCCCCCCCCCCCCCCCCCCCCCCCCCCCCCCCCCCCCCCCCCCCCCCCCCCCCCCCCCCCCCCCCCCCCCCCCCCCCCCCCCCCCCCCCCCCCCCCCCCCCCCCCCCCCCCCCCCCCCCCCCCCCCCCCCCCCCCCCCCCCCCCCCCCCCCCCCCCCCCCCCCCCCCCCCCCCCCCCCCCCCCCCCCCCCCCCCCCCCCCCCCCCCCCCCCCCCCCCCCCCCCCCCCCCCCCCCCCCCCCCCCCCCCCCCCCCCCCCCCCCCCCCCCCCCCCCCCCCCCCCCCCCCCCCCCCCCCCCCCCCCCCCCCCCCCCCCCCCCCCCCCCCCCCCCCCCCCCCCCCCCCCCCCCCCCCCCCCCCCCCCCCCCCCCCCCCCCCCCCCCCCCCCCCCCCCCCCCCCCCCCCCCCCCCCCCCCCCCCCCCCCCCCCCCCCCCCCCCCCCCCCCCCCCCCCCCCCCCCCCCCCCCCCCCCCCCCCCCCCCCCCCCCCCCCCCCCCCCCCCCCCCCCCCCCCCCCCCCCCCCCCCCCCCCCCCCCCCCCCCCCCCCCCCCCCCCCCCCCCCCCCCCCCCCCCCCCCCCCCCCCCCCCCCCCCCCCCCCCCCCCCCCCCCCCCCCCCCCCCCCCCCCCCCCCCCCCCCCCCCCCCCCCCCCCCCCCCCCCCCCCCCCCCCCCCCCCCCCCCCCCCCCCCCCCCCCCCCCCCCCCCCCCCCCCCCCCCCCCCCCCCCCCCCCCCCCCCCCCCCCCCCCCCCCCCCCCCCCCCCCCCCCCCCCCCCCCCCCCCCCCCCCCCCCCCCCCCCCCCCCCCCCCCCCCCCCCCCCCCCCCCCCCCCCCCCCCCCCCCCCCCCCCCCCCCCCCCCCCCCCCCCCCCCCCCCCCCCCCCCCCCCCCCCCCCCCCCCCCCCCCCCCCCCCCCCCCCCCCCCCTATTGGGAGCCCCCCCCCCCCCCCCCCCCCCCCCCCCCCCCCCCCCCCCCCCCCCCCCCCCCCCCCCCCCCCCCCCCCCCCCCCCCCCCCCCCCCCCCCCCCCCCCCCCCCCCCCCCCCCCCCCCCCCCCCCCCCCCCCCCCCCCCCCCCCCCCCCCCCCCCCCCCCCCCCCCCCCCCCCCCCCCCCCCCCCCCCCCCCCCCCCCCCCCCCCCCCCCCCCCCCCCCCCCCCCCCCCCCCCCCCCCCCCCCCCCCCCCCCCCCCCCCCCCCCCCCCCCCCCCCCCCCCCCCCCCCCCCCCCCCCCCCCCCCCCCCCCCCCCCCCCCCCCCCCCCCCCCCCCCCCCCCCCCCCCCCCCCCCCCCCCCCCCCCCCCCCCCCCCCCCCCCCCCCCCCCCCCCCCCCCCCCCCCCCCCCCCCCCCCCCCCCCCCCCCCCCCCCCCCCCCCCCCCCCCCCCCCCCCCCCCCCCCCCCCCCCCCCCCCCCCCCCCCCCCCCCCCCCCCCCCCCCCCCCCCCCCCCCCCCCCCCCCCCCCCCCCCCCCCCCCCCCCCCCCCCCCCCCCCCCCCCCCCCCCCCCCCCCCCCCCCCCCCCCCCCCCCCCCCCCCCCCCCCCCCCCCCCCCCCCCCCCCCCCCCCCCCCCCCCCCCCCCCCCCCCCCCCCCCCCCCCCCCCCAATAGCCCCCCCCCCCCCCCCCCCCCCCCTATTGGGAGCCCCCCCTCCCCCCCCCCCCCCCCCCCCCCCCCCCCCCCCCCCCCCCCCCCCCCCCCCCCCCCCCCCCCCCCCCCCCCCCCCCCCCCCCCCCCCCCCCCCCCCCCCCCCCCCCCCCCCCCCCCCCCCCCCCCCCCCCCCCCCCCCCCCCCCCCCCCCCCCCCCCCCCCCCCCCCCCCCCCCCCCCCCCAATAGCCCCCCCCCCCCCCCCCCCCCCCCCCCCCCCCCCCCCCCCCCCCCCCCCCCCCCCCCCCCCCCCCCCCCCCCCCCCCCCCCCCCCCCCCCCCCCCCCCCCCCCCCCCCCCCCCCCCCCCCCCCCCCCCCCCCCCCCCCCCCCCCCCCCCCCCCCCCCCCCCCCCCCCCCCCCCCCCCCCCCCCCCCCCCCCCCCCCCCCCCCCCCCCCCCCCCCCCCCCCCCCCCCCCCCCCCCCCCCCCCCCCCCCCCCCCCCCCCCCCCCCCCCCCCCCCCCCCCCCCCCCCCCCCCCCCCCCCCCCCCCCCCCCCCCCCCCCCCCCCCCCCCCCCCCCCCCCCCCCCCCCCCCCCCCCCCCCCCCCCCCCCCCCCCCCCCCCCCCCCCCCCCCCCCCCCCCCCCCCCCCCCCCCCCCCCCCCCCCCCCCCCCCCCCCCCCCCCCCCCCCCCCCCCCCCCCCCCCCCCCCCCCCCCCCCCCCCCCCCCCCCCCCCCCCCCCCCCCCCCCCCCCCCCCCCCCCCCCCCCCCCCCCCCCCCCCCCCCCCCCCCCCCCCCCCCCCCCCCCCCCCCCCCCCCCCCCCCCCCCCCCCCCCCCCCCCCCCCCCCCCCCCCCCCCCCCCCCCCCCCCCCCCCCCCCCCCCCCCCCCCCCCCCCCCCCCCCCCCCCCCCCCCCCCCCCCCCCCCCCCCCCCCCCCCCCCCCCCCCCCCCCCCCCCCCCCCCCCCCCCCCCCCCCCCCCCCCCCCCCCCCCCCCCCCCCCCCCCCAGGGGGGTGAGCCCCCCCCCCCCCCCCCCCCCCCCCCCCCCCCCCCCCCCCCCCCCCCCCCCCCCCCCCCCCCCCCCCCCCCCCCCCCCCCCCCCCCCCCCCCCCCCCCCCCCCCCCCCCCCCCCCCCCCCCCCCCCCCCCCCCCCCCCCCCCCCCCCCCCCCCCCCCCCCCCCCCCCCCCCCCCCCCCCCTATTGGGAGCCCCCCCCCCCCCCCCCCCCCCCCCCCCCCCCCCCCCCCCCCCCCCCCCCCCCCCCCCCCCCCCCCCCCCCCCCCCCCCCCCCCCCCCCCCCCCCCCCCCCCCCCCCCCCCCCCCCCCCCCCCCCCCCCCCCCCCCCCCCCCCCCCCCCCCCCCCCCCCCCCCCCCCCCCCCCCCCCCCCCCCCCCCCCCCCCCCCCCCCCCCCCCCCCCCCCCCCCCCCCCCCCCCCCCCCCCCCCCCCCCCCCCCCCCCCCCCCCCCCCCCCCCCCCCCCCCCCCCCCCCCCCCCCCCCCCCCCCCCCCCCCCCCCCCCCCCCCCCCCCCCCCCCCCCCCCCCCCCCCCCCCCCCCCCCCCCCCCCCCCCCCCCCCCCCCCCCCCCCCCCCCCCCCCCCCCCCCCCCCCCCCCCCCCCCCCCCCCCCCCCCCCCCCCCCCCCCCCCCCCCCCCCCCCCCCCCCCCCCCCCCCCCCCCCCCCCCCCCCCCCCCCCCCCCCCCCCCCCCCCCCCCCCCCCCCCCCCCCCCCCCCCCCCCCCCCCCCCCCCCCCCCCCCCCCCCCCCCCCCCCCCCCCCCCCCCCCCCCCCCCCCCCCCCCCCCCCCCCCCCCCCCCCCCCCCCCCCCCCCCCCCCCCCCCCCCCCCCCCCCCCCCCCCCCCCCCCCCCCCCCCCCCCCCCCCCCCCCCCCCCCCCCCCCCCCCCCCCCCCCCCCCCCCCCCCCCCCCCCCCCCCCCCCCCCCCCCCCCCCCCCCCCCCCCCCCCCCCCCCCCCCCCCCCCCCCCCCCCCCCCCCCCCCCCCCCCCCCCCCCCCCCCCCCCCCCCCCCCCCCCCCCCCCCCCCCCCCCCCCCCCCCCCCCCCCCCCCCCCCCCCCCCCCCCCCCCCCCCCCCCCCCCCCCCCCCCCCCCCCCCCCCCCCCCCCAATAGCCCCCCCCCCCCCCCCCCCCCCCCCCCCCCCCCCCCCCCCCCCCCCCCCCCCCCCCCCCCCCCCCCCCCCCCCCCCCCCCCCCCCCCCCCCCCCCCCCCCCCCCCCCCCCCCCCCCCCCCCCCCCCCCCCCCCCCCCCCCCCCCCCCCCCCCCCCCCCCCCCCCCCCCCCCCCCCCCCCCCCCCCCCCCCCCCCCCCCCCCCCCCCCCCCCCCCCCCCCCCCCCCCCCCCCCCCCCCCCCCCCCCCCCCCCCCCCCCCCCCCCCCCCCCCCCCCCCCCCCCCCCTATTCCCCCCCCCCCCCCCCCCCCCCCCCCCCCCCCCCCCCCCCCCCCCCCAATAGCCCCCCCCCCCCCCCCCCCCCCCCCCCCCCCCCCCCCCCCCCCCCCCCCCCCCCCCCCCCCCCCCCCCCCCCCCCCCCCCCCCCCCCCCCCCCCCCCCCCCCCCGCCCCCCCCCCCCCCCCCCCCCCCCCCCCCCCCCCCCCCCCCCCCCCCCCCCCCCCCCCCCCCCCCCCCCCCCCCCCCCCCCCCCCCCCCCCCCCCCCCCCCCCCCCCCCCCCCCCCCCCCCCCCCCCCCCCCCCCCCCCCCCCCCCCCCCCCCCCCCCCCCCCCCCCCCCCCCCCCCCCCCCCCCCCCCCCCCCCCCCCCCCCCCCCCCCCCCCCCCCCCCCCCCCCCCCCCCCCCAGGGGGGTGAGCCCCCCCCCCCCCCCCCCCCCCCCCCCCCCCCCCCCCCCCCCCCCCCCCCCCCCCCCCCCCCCTATTGGGAGCCCCCCCCCCCCCCCCCCCCCCCCCCCCCCCCCCCCCCCCCCCCCCCCCCCCCCCCCCCCCCCCCCCCCCCCCCCCCCCCCCCCCCCCCCCCCCCCCCCCCCCCCCCCCCCCCCCCCCCCCCCCCCCCCCCCCCCCCCCCCCCCCCCCCCCCCCCCCCCCCCCCCCCCCCCCCCCCCCCCCCCCCCCCCCCCCCCCCCCCCCCCCCCCCCCCCCCCCCCCCCCCCCCCCCCCCCCCCCCCCCCCCCCCCCCCCCCCCCCCCCCCCCCCCCCCCCCCCCCCCCCCCCCCCCCCCCCCCCCCCCCCCCCCCCCCCCCCCCCCCCCCCCCCCCCCCCCCCCCCCCCCCCCCCCCCCCCCCCCCCCCCCCCCCCCCCCCCCCCCCCCCCCCCCCCCCCCCCCCCCCCCCCCCCCCCCCCCCCCCCCCCCCCCCCCCCCCCCTCCCCCCCCCCCCCCCCCCCCCCCCCCCCCCCCCCCCCCCCCCCCCCCCCCCCCCCCCCCCCCCCCCCCCCCCCCCCCCCCCCCCCCCCCCCCCCCCCCCCCCCCCCCCCCCCCCCCCCCCCCCCCCCCCCCCCCCCCCCCCCCCCCCCCCCCCCCCCCCCCCCCCCCCCCCCCCCCCCCCCCCCCCCCCCCCCCCCCCCCCCCCCCCCCCCCCCCCCCCCCCCCCCCCCCCCCCCCCCCCCCCCCCCCCCCCCCCCCCCCCCCCCCCCCCCCCCCCCCCCCCCCCCCCCCCCCCCCCCCCCCCCCCCCCCCCCCCCCCCCCCCCCCCCCCCCCCCCCCCCCCCCCCCCCCCCCCCCCCCCACCCCCCCCCCCCCCCCCCCCCCCCCCCCCCCCCCCCCCCCCCCCCCCCCCCCCCCCCCCCCCCCCCCCCCCCCCCCCCCCCCCCCCCCCCCCCCCCCCCCCCCCCCCCCCCCCCCCCCCCCCCCCCCCCCCCCCCCCCCCCCCCCCCCCCCCCTATTGGGAGCCCCCCCCGCCCCCCCCCCCCCCCCCCCCCCCCCCCCCCCCCCCCCCCCCCCCCCCCCCCCCCCCCCCCCCCCCCCCCCCCCCCCCCCCCCCCCCCCCCCCCCCCCCCCCCCCCCCCCCCCCCCCCCCCCCCCCCCCCCCCCCCCACCCCCCAGGGGGGTGAGCCCCCCCCCCCCCCCCCCCCCCCCCCCCCCCCCCCCCCCCCCCCCCCCCCCCCCCCCCCCCCCCCCCCCCCCACCCCCCCCCCCCCCCCCCCCCCCCCCCCCCCCCCCCCCCCCCCCCCCCCCCCCCCCCCCCCCCCCCCCCCCCCCCCCCCCCCCCCCCCCCCCCCCCCCCCCCCAATAGCCCCCCCCCCCCCCCCCCCCCCCCTATTGGGAGCCCCCCCGCCCCCCCCCCCCCCCCCCCCCCCCCCCCCCCCCCCCCCCCCCCCCCCCCCCCCCCCCCCCCCCCCCCCCCCCCCCCCCCCCCCCCCCCCCCCCCCCCCCCCCCCCCCCCCCCCCCCCCCCCCCCCCCCCCCCCCCCCCCCCCCCCCCCCCCCCCCCCCCCCCCCCCCCCCCCCCCCCCCCCCCCCCCCCCAATAGCCCCCCCCCCCCCCCCCCCCCCCCCCCCCCCCCCCCCCCCCCCCCCCCCCCCCCCCCCCCCCCCCCCCCCCCCCAATAGCCCCCCCCCCCCCCCCCCCCCCCCCCCCCCCCCCCCCCCCCCCCCCCCCCCCCCCCCCCCCCCCCCCCCCCCCCCCCCCCCCCCCCCCCCCCCCCCCCCCCCCCCCCCCCCCCCCCCCCCCCCCCCCCCCCCCCCCCCCCCCCCCCCCCCCCCCCCCCCCCCCCCCCCCCCCCCCCCCCCCCCCCCCCCCCCCCCCCCCCCCCCCCCCCCCCCCCCCCCCCCCCCCAGGGGGGTGAGCCCCCCCCCCCCCCCCCCCCCCCCCCCCCCCCCCCCCCCCCCCCCCCCCCCCCCCCCCCCCCCCCCCCCCCCCCCCCCCCCCCCCCCCCCCCCCCCCCCCCCCCCCCCCCCCCCCCCCCCCCCCCCCCCCCCCCCCCCCCCCCCCCCCCCCCCCCCCCCCCCCCCCCCCCCCCCCCCCCCCCCCCCCCCCCCCCCCCCCCCCCCCCCCCCCCCCCCCCCCCCCCCCCCCCCCCCCCCCCCCCCCCCCCCCCAATAGCCCCCCCCCCCCCCCCCCCCCCCCCCCCCCCCCCCCCCCCCACCCCCCCCCCCCCCCCCCCCCCCCCCCCCCCCCCCCCCCCCCCCCCCCCCCCCCCCCCCCCCCCCCCCCCCCCCCCCCCCCCCCCCCCCCCCCCCCCCCCCCCCCCCCTATTGGGAGCCCCCTCCCCCCCCCCCCCCCCCCCCCCCCCCCCCCCCAATACCCCCCCCCCCCCCCCCCCCCCCCCCCCCCCTATTGGGAGCCCCCCCCCCCCCCCCCCCCCCCCCCCCCCCCCCCCCCCCCCCCCCCCCCCCCCCCCCCCCCCCCCCCCCCCCCCCCCCCCCCCCCCCCCCCCCCCCCGCCCCCCCCCCCCCCCCCCCCCCCCCCCCCCCCCCCCCCCCCCCCCCCCCCCCCCCCCCCTTGGCCCCCCCCCCCCCCCCCCCCCCCCCCCCCCCCCCCCCCCCCCCCCCCCCCCCCCCCCCCCCCCCCCCCCCCCCCCCCCCCCCCCCCCCCCCCCCCCCCCCCCCCCCCCCCCCCCCCCCCCCCCCCCCCCCCCCCCCCCCCCCCCCCCCCCCCCCCCCCCCCCCCCCCCCCCCCCCCCCCCCCCCCCCCCCCCCCCCCCCCCCCCCCCCCCCCCAATAGCCCCCCCCCCCCCCCCTTGGCTATTGGGGCCCCCCCCCCCCCCCCCCCCCCCCCCCCCCCCCCCCCCCCCCCCCCCCCCCCCCCCCCCCCCCCGCAGGGGGGTGAGCCACCCCCCCCCCCCCCCCCCCCCTCCCCCCCCCCCCCCCCCCCCCCCCCCCCCCCCCCCCCCCCCCCCCCCAGGGGGGTGAGCCCCCCCCCCCCCCCCCCCAATAGCCACCCCCCCCCCCCCCCCCCCCCCCCTATTGGGAGCCCCCCCCCCCCCCCCCCCCCCCCCCCCAATAGCCCCCCCCCCCCCCCCCCCCCCCCCCCCCCCCCCTCGCCCCCCCCCCCCCCCCCCCCCCCCCCCCCCCCCCCCCCCCCCCCCCCCCCCCCCCCCCCCCCCCCCCCCCCCCCTATTGGGAGCCCCCCGCCCCCCCCCCCCCCCCCCCCCCCCCCCCCCCCCCCCCCCCCCCCCCCCCCCCCCCCCCCCCCCCCCCCCCCCCCCCCCCCCACCCCGCAGGGGGGTGAGCCACCCCCCCCCCCCCCCCCCCCCCCCCCCCCCCCCCCCCCCCCCCCCCCCCCCTATTGGGAGCCCCCTCGCAGGGGGGGGGTGAGCCCCCCCCCGAGGTGGGGACCCCCCCGAGCCCCCCCCCCCCCCCCCCCCCCCCCCCCCCCCCCCCCCCCCCCCCCCCCCCCCCCCCCCCCCCCCCCCCCCCCCCCCCCCCCAATAGCCCCCCCCCCCCCCCCCCCCCCCCCCCCCCCCCCCCCCCCCCCCCCCCCCCCCCCCCCCCCCCCCCCCCCCCCCCCCCCCCCCCCCCCCCCCCCCCCCCCCCCCCCCCCCCACCCCCCCCCCCCCCCCCCCCCCCCCCGAGGTGGGGGGACCAATAGCCCCCCCCCCCCCCCCCCCCCCCCTATTGGGAGCCCCTCCCCCCCCCCCCCCCCCCCCCCCCCCCCCCCCCCCCCCCCCCCCCCCCCCCCCCCCCCCCCCCCCCCCCCCCCCCCCCCCACCCGCCCCCCCCCACCCCCCCCGAGGGTGGGGACCCCCCCCCCCCCCCCCCCCCCCCCCCCCCCCCCTATTGGGAGCCACCCCCCCCCCCCCCCCCCCCCCCCCCCCCCCGAGGTGGGGACCAATAGCCCCCCCCCCCCCCCCCCCCCCCCCCCCCCCCCCTCCCCCCCCCCCCCCCCCCCCGAGGTGGGGACCCCCCACCCCCCCCCCCCCCCCCCCCCCTATTGGGAGCCACCTCCCCCCCCCCCCCACCCCCCCCCCCCCGAGGTGGGGACCAATAGCCCCCCCCCCCCCCCCCCCCCCCCCCCCCTATTGGGAGCCACCTCCCCCCCCCCACCCCCCCCGAGGGTGGGGACCAATAGCCCCCCCCCCCCCCCCCCCCCCCCCCCCCCCCCCCCCCCCCCCCCCCCCCCAGGGGGGTGAGCCCCCCCCCCCCCCCCCCCCCCCCCCCCCACCCCCCCCCCCCCCCCCCCCCCCCCCCCCCCCCCCCCCCCCCCCCCCCCCCACCTCCCCCCCCCCCCCCCCCCCCCCCCCCCCCCCAATAGCCACCCCCCCCCCCCCCCCCCCCCCCCCCCCCCCCCCACCCCCCCCCCCCCCCCCCCCCCCCCCCCCCCCCCCCCCCCCCCCCCCCCCCCCCCCCCCCCCCCCCCCCTTGGCTATTGGGAGCCCCCCCGCAGGGGGGTGAGCCACCCCCCCCCCCCCCCCCCCAATAGCCCCCCCCCCCCCCCCCCCCCCCCCCCCCCCCTATTGGGAGCCCCCTCGCAGGGGGGGGAGCCCCCCCCCCGAGGTGGGGACCCCCCCCCCCCCCCCCCCCCCCCCCCCCCCCCCCCCCCCCCCCCCCCCCCCCCACCCCCCCAGGGGGGTGAGCCACCCCCCCCCGAGGTGGGGACCAATAGCCCCCCCCCCCCCCCCCCCCCCCCCCCCCCCCCTATTGGGAGCCCCCCCGCAGGGGGGTGAGCCACCCCCCCCGAGGTGGGGACCAATAGCCACCCCCCCCCCCCCCCCCCTATTGGGAGCCACCTCGCAGGGGGGTGAGCCACCCCCCCCCCCCCCCCCCCAATAGCCCCCCCCCCCCCCCCCCCCCCCCCCCCCCCCCCCCCTATTCCCCCCCCCCCCGCAGGGGGGTGAGCCACCCCCCCCCCCCCCCCCAATAGCCACCCCCCCCCCCCCCCCCCCCCTATTGGGAGCCACCTCGCAGGGGGGTGAGCCACCCCCCCCCCCCCCCCAATAGCCCCCCCCCCCCCCCCCCCCCCCCCCCCCCCCCCCCCCCCCCCCCCCCCCCCCCCCCCCACCCCCCCCCCCCCCCCCCCCCCCCCACCCCCCCCCCCCCCCCCCCCCCCCTATTGGGAGCCCCCCTCGCAGGGGGGTGAGCCCCCCCCCCCCCCCCCCCCCCCCCCCCCCCCACCCCCCCCCCCCCCCCCCCTTGGCTATTGGGAGCCACCCCCCCCCCCCCCCCCCCCCCCCCCCCCCCCCCCCCCCCCCCCACCCCCCCCCCCCCCCCCCCCCTTGGCTATTGGGAGCCACCCCCGCAGGGGGGTGAGCCACCCCCCCCCGAGGTGGGGGGGACCAATAGCCACCCCCCCCCCCCCCCCCCCCCCCCCCCTATTGGGCCACCTCGCAGGGGGGTGAGCCCCCCCCCCCGAGGTGGGGACCAATAGCCACCCCCCCCCCCCCCCCCCCCCCCCCCCCCCTATTGGGAGCCCCCCTCGCCCCCCCCCCCCCCCCCCCCCCCCCCCCCCCCCCCCCCCCCCCCCCCAATAGCCACCCCCCCCCCCCCCCCCCCCCCTATTGGGAGCCACCTCGCAGGGGGGTGAGCCACCCCCCCCCCCCCCCCCCCCCCCAATAGCCACCCCCCCCCCCCCCCCCCCCCCCCCCCCCACCCCCCGCAGGGGGGTGAGCCACCCCCCCCCCCCCAATAGCCACCCCCCCCTCCCCCCCCCCCCCCTATTGGGAGCCACCTCGCAGGGGGGTGAGCCCCCCCCCCCGAGGTGGGGACCAATAGCCACCCCCCCCCCCCCCCCCCCCCCCCCCTATTGGGAGCCACCCCGCCCCCCACCCCCCCGAGGTGGGGACCAATAGCCACCCCCCCCCCCCCCCCCCCTTGCTTGGGACCCACCCCCCCCCCCCCCCCCCCCCCCCCCCCCCCCCCCCCCCCCCCCCCCCCCCCCCCCCCCCCCCCCCCCCCCCCCCCCCCACCTCGCAGGGGGGTGAGCCACCCCCCCCCCCCCCAATAGCCACCCCCCCCCCCCCCCCCCCCTATTGGGAGCCCCCCTCGCAGGGGGGTGAGCCACCCCCCCCCCGAGGTGGGGGGACCAATAGCCACCCCCCCCCCCCCCCCCCCCCCCCCCCCCTATTGGGAGCCACCTCGCAGGGGGGTGAGCCACCCCCCCCCCCGAGGTGGGGACCAATAGCCACCCCCCCCCCCCCCCCCCCCCCCTATTGGGAGCCACCTCGCAGGGGGGTGAGCCACCCCCCCGAGGTGGGGACCCCCCCCACCCCCCCCCCCCCCCCCCCCCCCCCCCCCCCCCCCCCCCCCCCCCCCCCACCCCCCCAGGGGGGTGAGCCCCCCCCCCCCCCCCCCCCCCCCACCCCCCCCCACCCCCCCCCCAATAGCCCCCCCCCCCCCCCCCCCCTATTGGGAGCCACCTCGCAGGGGGGTGAGCCACCCCCCCGAGGTGGGGACCAATAGCCCCCCCCCCCCCCCCCCCCCCCCTATTGGGAGCCACCCCCCCAGGGGGGTGAGCCACCCCCCCCCCCCCCCCCCCCAATAGCCACCCCCCCCCCCCCCCCCCCCTATTGGGAGCCACCTCGCAGGGGGGTGAGCCACCCCCCCCGCGAGGTGGGGACCCCCCCCCCACCCCCCCCTCCCCCCCCCCCCCTATTGGGAGCCCCCACCCCCCCCCCCCCCACCCCCCCCCCCGAGGTGGGGACCAATAGCCACCCCCCCCCCCCCCCCCCCCCCTATTGGGAGCCACCTCCAGGGGGGTGAGCCCCCCCCCGAGGTGGGGACCCCCCCCCCCCCCCCCCCCCCCCCCCCCCCCCCCCCACCTCGCAGGGGGGTGAGCCACCCCCCCCCCCCCCCCCGGGGACCTAGCCACCCCCTCTCCCCCCCCCCCCCCCTATTGGGAGCCACCTCGCAGGGGGGTGAGCCCCCCCCCCCCCCCCCCCCCCAATAGCCACCCCCCCCCCCCCCCCCCCCCCCCCCCCCCCCCCCTATTGGGAGCCACCCCAGGGGGGTGAGCCCCCCCCCCCCCGAGGTGGGGACCAATAGCCCCCCCCCCCCCCCCCCCCCCTATTGGGAGCCACCTCGCAGGGGGGTGAGCCCCCCCCCCCCCCCCCCCCCCCCCCCACCCCCCCCCCCCCCCCCCCCCCTATTGGGAGCCACCTCGCAGGGGGGGGGTGAGCCCCCCCCCCCCCCCCCCCCCCCCCCCCCCCCCCCCCCCCCCCCCCCCCCCCCCCCCCCCCCCCCCCCCCCCCCAGGGGGGTGAGCCACCCCCCCCCCCCCCCCCCCCAATAGCCCCCCCCCCCCCCCCCCCCCCCCACCCCCCCCCCCCCCCCCCCCCCCCCCCACCCCCCCCCCCCCCCCCCCCCCCCCCCCTTGGCTATTGGGAGCCACCACCTCGCAGGGGGGTGAGCCCCCCCCCCCGAGGTGGGGGACCAATAGCCACCCCCTCTCCCCCCCCCCCCTGGCTATTGGGAGCCACCCCGCAGGGGGGTGAGCCCCCCCCCCCGAGGTGGGGACCAATAGCCACCCCCCCCCCCCCCCCCCCCCCCCCCCCCCCCTTGGCTATTGGGAGCCACCTCGCAGGGGGGGGAGCCACCCCCCGCGAGGTGGGGACCAATAGCCACCCCCCCCCCCCCCCCCCCCCCCCCTATTGGGAGCCACCTCGCAGGGGGGTGAGCCCCCCCCCCCCGAGGTGGGGACCAATAGCCACCCCCTCCCCCCCCCCTTGGCTATTGGGAGCCACCTCCAGGGGGGTGAGCCACCCCCCCCCCGCGAGGGGGGACCAATAGCCACCCCCTCTCCCCCCCCCCCCCTATTGGGAGCCACCTCGCAGGGGGGTGAGCCACCCCCCGCGAGGTGGGGGACCAATAGCCACCCCCCCCCCCCCCCCCCCCTTGGCTATTGGGAGCCACCTCGCAGGGGGGTGAGCCACCCCCCCGAGGTGGGGACCAATAGCCAATAGCCCCCCTCCCCCCCCCCCCCCCCCCCTATTGGGAGCCACCTCGCAGGGGGGTGAGCCACCCCCCCGAGGTGGGGACCAATAGCCACCCCCCTCCCCCCCCCCCCCCCTATTGGGAGCCACCTCGCAGGGGGGTGAGCCACCCCCCGCGAGGTGGGGACCAATAGCCACCCCCCCTCCCCCCCCCCCCCCTATTGGGAGCCACCCCCGCAGGGGGGTGAGCCACCCCCCCCCGAGGTGGGGGGGACCAATAGCCACCCCCCCCCCCCCTTGGCTATTGGGAGCCACCCCCCCCCCCCCCCCCCCCGAGGTGGGGGACCAATAGCCCCCCCCCCCCCCCCCCTATTGGGAGCCACCTCGCAGGGGGGTGAGCCACCCCCCGCGAGGTGGGGACCAATAGCCACCCCCCCCCCCCCCCCCCCCTATTGGGGGCCACCTCGCAGGGGGGTGAGCCACCCCCCGCGAGGTGGGGACCAATAGCCACCCCCTCCCCCCCCCCCCCCCCCCCTATTGGGAGCCACCTCGCAGGGGGGGGTGAGCCACCCCCCCCCGAGGGGGACCAATAGCCACCCCCCTCCCCCCCCCTTGGCTATTGGGAGCCACCTCGCAGGGGGGTGAGCCACCCCCCGCGAGGTGGGGACCCAATAGCCCCCCCCCCCTCCCCCCCCCCCCCCCCCCCCCCCCCACCCCCCCCCCCCCCCCTAGCCCACCTCGCAGGGGGGTGAGCCACCCCCCGCGAGGTGGGGGGGACCAATAGCCACCCCCCCCCCCCCCCCCCCCCCCCCCTATTGGGAGCCACCTCGCAGGGGGGTGAGCCCACCCCCCCCGAGGTGGGGACCAATAGCCACCCCCCTCCCCCCCCCCCCCTATTGGGAGCCACCTCGCAGGGGGGTGAGCCACCCCCCCCCGAGGTGGGGACCAATAGCCACCCCCCTCCCCCCCCCCCCCCCCCTTGCTATTGGGAGCCACCTCGCAGGGGGGTGAGCCACCCCCCCGAGGTGGGGACCAATAGCCACCCCCTCCCCCCCCCCCTTGGCTATTGGGAGCCACCTCGCAGGGGGGTGAGAGCACCCCCCGCGAGGTGGGGACCAATAGCCACCCCCCTCCCCCCCCCCCCCCCCCTATTGGGAGCCACCCCCGCAGGGGGGTGAGCCACCCCCCCCGAGGTGGGGACCAATAGCCACCCCCCTCCCCCCCCCCCCTATTGGGAGCCACCTCGCAGGGGGGTGAGCCACCCCCCCCCCCGCGAGGTGGGGACCAATAGCCACCCCCCCTCCCCCCCCCCCCCCCCCCTATTGGGAGCCACCTCGCAGGGGGGTGAGCCACCCCCCGCGAGGTGGGGACCAATAGCCACCCCCCCCCCCCCCCCCCCCCCCCCCTATTGGGAGCCACCTCGCAGGGGGGTGAGCCACCCCCCCCGCGAGGTGGGGACCAATAGCCACCCCCCCTCCCCCCCCCCCTTGGCTATTGGGAGCCACCTCGCAGGGGGGTGAGCCACCCCCCCCCCGAGGTGGGGACCAATAGCCACCCCCTCTCCCCCCCCCTTGGCTATTGGGAGCCACCTCGCAGGGGGGTAGCCACCCCCCGCGAGGTGGGGACCAATAGCCACCCCCTCTCCCCCCCCCCCCCCCCTATTGGGAGCCACCTCGCAGGGGGGTGAGCCACCCCCCGCGAGGTGGGGGGGACCAATAGCCACCCCCTCTCCCCCCCCCCCCCCCTATTGGGAGCCACCTCGCAGGGGGGTGAGCCACCCCCCCCCGAGGTGGGGACCAATAGCCACCCCCCCCCCCCCCCCCCCCCCCCCCCCCTATTGGGAGCCACCTCGCAGGGGGGTGAGCCACCCCCCCGCGAGGTGGGGACCAATAGCCACCCCCTCTCCCCCCCCCCCCCTATTGGGAGCCACCTCGCAGGGGGGTGAGCCACCCCCCCCGAGGTGGGGGGGGGACCAATAGCCACCCCCTCTCCCCCCCCCCCTTGGCTATTGGGAGCCACCTCGCAGGGGGGTGAGCCACCCCCCGCGAGGTGGGGACCAATAGCCACCCCCTCTCCCCCCCCCCCCCCCTATTGGGAGCCACCTCGCAGGGGGGTGAGCCACCCCCCCGAGGTGGGGACCAATAGCCACCCCCCCCCCTCTCCCCCCCCCCTTGGCTATTGGGAGCCACCTCGCAGGGGGGTGAGCCACCCCCCGCGAGGTGGGGACCAATAGCCACCCCCTCCCCCCCCCTATTGGGAGCCCCCCCCCCCCCCCCCCCCCCCCCTCTTGGCTATTGGGAGCCACCTCGCAGGGGGGTGAGCCACCCCCCGCGAGGTGGGGACCAATAGCCACCCCCTCTCCCCCCCCCCCTGGCTATTGGGAGCCACCTCGCAGGGGGGTGAGCCACCCCCCGCGAGGTGGGGACCAATAGCCACCCCCCTCCCCCCCCCCCTTGGCTATTGGGAGCCACCTCGCAGGGGGGTGAGCCACCCCCCGCGAGGTGGGGACCAATAGCCACCCCCCCTCCCCCCCCCCCCCCTGGCTATTGGGAGCCACCTCGCAGGGGGGTGAGCCACCCCCCGCGAGGTGGGGACCAATAGCCACCCCCCTCCCCCCCCCCCCCTATTGGGAGGAGCACCTCGCAGGGGGGTGAGCCACCCCCCCCGAGGTGGGGGGACCAATAGCCACCCCCTCTCCCCCCCCCCCCCCTATTGGGAGCCACCTCGCAGGGGGGTGAGCCACCCCCCCCGAGGTGGGGACCAATAGCCACCCCCCCCTCCCCCCCCCCCCTTGGCTATTGGGAGCCACCTCGCAGGGGGGTGAGCCACCCCCCGCGAGGTGGGGGACCAATAGCCACCCCCTCTCCCCCCCCCCCCCTTGGCTATTGGGAGCCACCTCGCAGGGGGGTGAGCCACCCCCCGCGAGGTGGGGGGGACCAATAGCCACCCCCTCTCCCCCCCCCCCCCCTGCTATTGGGAGCCACCTCGCAGGGGGGTGAGCCACCCCCCCCCGAGGTGGGGACCAATAGCCACCCCCTCTCCCCCCCCCCCCCTTGGCTATTGGGAGCCACCTCGCAGGGGGGTGAGCCACCCCCCGCGAGGTGGGGACCAATAGCCACCCCCTCTCCCCCCCCCCCCTATTGGAGCCACCTCGCAGGGGGGTGAGCCACCCCCCCCGAGGTGGGGACCAATAGCCACCCCCTCTCCCCCCCCCCCCCCCTATTGGGAGCCACCTCGCAGGGGGGTGAGCCACCCCCCGCGAGGTGGGGACCAATAGCCACCCCCTCTCCCCCCCCCTTGGCTATTGGGAGCCACCTCGCAGGGGGGTGCCAGCCCCCCCCCGAGGTGGGGACCAAGCCACCCCCCCCCTCCCCCCCCCCTTGGCTATTGGGAGCCACCTCGCAGGGGGGTGAGCCACCCCCCGCGAGGTGGGGACCAATAGCCACCCCCTCTCCCCCCCCCCTTGGCTATTGGGAGCCACCTCGCAGGGGGGTGAGCCACCCCCCGCGAGGTGGGGACCAATAGCCACCCCCCCTCCCCCCCCCCCTGGCTATTGGGAGCCACCTCGCAGGGGGGTGAGCCACCCCCCGCGAGGTGGGGGGGGGACCAATAGCCACCCCCCTCCCCCCCCCCCCTGGCTATTGGGAGCCACCTCGCAGGGGGGTGAGCCACCCCCCCGCGAGGTGGGGACCAATAGCCACCCCCCAATAGCCACCCCTCCCCCCCCTTGGCTATTGGGAGCCACCTCGCAGGGGGGTGAGCCACCCCCCGCGAGGTGGGGACCAATAGCCACCCCCTCTCCCCCCCCTCCCCCCCCCTTGGCTATTGGGAGCCACCTCGCAGGGGGGTGAGCCACCCCCCGCGAGGTGGGGACCAATAGCCACCCCCTCTCCCCCCCCCCCCCCTTGGCTATTGGGAGCCACCTCGCAGGGGGGTGAGCCACCCCCCGCGAGGTGGGGACCAATAGCCACCCCCTCTCCCCCCCCCCCCCTTGGCTATTGGGAGCCACCTCGCAGGGGGGTGAGCCACCCCCCCCCGCGAGGTGGGGACCAATAGCCACCCCCTCTCCCCCCCCCTATTGGGAGCCACCTCGCAGGGGGGTGAGCCACCCCCCGCGAGGTGGGGACCAATAGCCACCCCCTCTCCCCCCCTTGGCTATTGGGAGTCATTGTGGTCTCAGAGCCTGTTTTGCATAATGTGAGTAGTATCGTCTCCTCCTGTGGAAATAGTAAACTCTTTCACAGATGGGTGTGCACCTTCATTGTATTGCTCAGGTAACAATGATATAATTAATTATTAAACATCAAGAGTCGATGGTAATAATTATCAATAATACTGTCAATTAATATTTTCCCATAATATTGATAATTAGTTTAAGTAGATTATGATGGATGTCAAAAATTAATTTTTAATAATTATGTCATTTATTAAAATTAATTTTTAATATTAATGATTGCTTTTTTGCCAGCATCAGTTAGTAGTGGTTTAAGTAACATTAATGTTGATATCATTATTTTATTATTAATAGTGTTATGATTATTAATACTAATCATTAACATTTTTAATCAGTGTTAATGTTTAGTATCTTTATCGTCATTGTTAATGTCGATTATTAATATTAATTATTATTATATTTATTAATATTAATAATTAATAGACTTATTCCTGATATCCGGTGTGGAGAAAATGATATTTCTCCCAATATCGCAGAAAGTATACATTCCTCTGTGATGTTATTCCTAATAACCAGGGGGTAGAGGATGACATAATGGAAACTACCGCAGTGTGTGTACATCCTTTCGGTCATCTTGTTCCTTCTATCCAAAGTGCGAGAGGATGATATTACTCCCAATATCGCAAGGGGCGTGGACCTCCACTGAGATATATTCCCTCACCTCCAGCCGGGGAGAGGAAGATAGTATCCCCAATATCACAGGGTTGTACATCCCCTTGTGATACTGTTCCTTATATCCTGGGATGGGGAAGATAATACTAGTGGCAACATCGCGGGGATTTTACACACCCACTGTGCTGTTGTTCCAAATAACATGATATGATGCCCAGTATCACACGGGTGGCACATCCTCCTGTGATATTGTTTCTTATATTCAAGGGGAGAGAATGCTATTACTCCCATTATCGCAGGGGTTGTACACACCTCCTGTGATATTGTTCCTAATATCCCGAAGAAGAGAGCATAATGTTACTCTCAATATCTCAGCGGGTGTACACCTCGTTTCTAATATTTTTCATAATATCCAAGATGGGAGAGGATGATAAGACTCCCAATATGCCAAGATGTGTACAGCCACCTGTGATATAGTTCCTAACATCCAGGTGGGGATAGGATGATATTACTGCCCATATCGCAGGAGTTGTAAAACTGCTTCGATATTTAGCCTACGATGCTGAGGGGAGTGAATGATATTACTCCCAATATCGAAGAAGGTGTACACCCCCCTGAGACACTACACCCAGTATTCACGTTGGGTGACGATGACAATATGCCCAATATCGCAAGGGATGTACACAAACCCTGGGATATTGTTCCTTATATCTAGAGTGGGAGAAGACGCTATTACTCCCAATAACGCAGGGGCTGCGGCTGTACACCCCTCCTGTGATATTGTTCTTAATATCTGAGGCAAGAGAGGATGATACTACAGCCAATATTGCAGGGGGAGTACAGCCACCCAGTGATGTTGTTCTTAATGTACTCCACCTCCCTCCACCAGGGATATCGTTTCTAATATCCAGGGGAAGAGAGGATAACATTATGCCCTATATTGCAGGGGAGTGTGCACACCCTCTGTGATGTTGTTCCTAGTATCCAAAGGTAGAGACGGTGATGTTACTGGCCATATTGCAGGGGGTGTACACCCTTCTGTGATATCGTTTTTGACATTCAATGGGGGAGAGGATAACATGAATTCCAATGTCGCTGAAGGTGTACAGACCCCTGTGATGTAGTTCCTAATGTACAGGGGAAAGAGAAGAGTATTGCTCTTAATATCGCAGGCGGTGTAACCACCCTGCCCCCTGTATGCTGTTCCTGATATGCAGCGGGGTGGAGGCTGATAGTACTCCCAATATCCCAGAAGGTGCACACACACCTGTGATAGAGTTCCTAATATCCAGCGGGAAAGAGGCTGATTTTACTTTCGATATCGCAGTGGGTGTACACCGCCCCCAACCCTGGGGTATCGTTCCTAATATCCAGGCGGGAAGAAGATGACATGATGACAATTTCGAAGGGGGTGGACAACTCTTCTGTGATATGGTTCCTGATATCCAGGGGGTGAATGGATGTTATTACTCCCAATAACGTAGGAACTGTACAGCCACCCTGGGATTTTGTCCTTAATAAGCACAGGGGAGAGGTGAGATTACTACCAACATTGCAAGGGGTGTACACCCTCCTGTGATATTGTTTCTTATATCCAGGAAAGGAGAAGATGGTATTACTACCAATATTGAAGAGATATACAACCCCCATGGGATATTGTTCTAAAGATACAGGTTGAAAGAGGATGAGACTCCATCCAATATAACAAGGGGTGTACATCCCACCTGTGATGTGAATCGTAAAACCTAGAAGAAGAGAGAATGACATTGCTTCCAAAAACTCACGGGGTGTACACCCACCCTGTGACATCGTTTCTGTCATCTAAAGGTAGAGATGGTGATACTACTCCCACCACCAGAGAAGGTACACACCCCCCTGTGATATTGTTTCTCATAACTTGGGGGAGAGCATGATATTACTTCCAGTATGACAGTGGCTTGACACCCAGTCTGTGATATTGGTTCTGCACATCAACTCTGTGCCCCTCGTTTCCCATGCGTTCTCCCCACACTTTTGGAACCTCGGGGAAGGCTTTGTCTTTGGGTACAGATGAAGAGACGAAGGGTCTGAGAGGTGAAGCAAGTTTGTTACTGGAAAGTGGTTCCGATCCAGACCCCAAGAGAGGTTTCTTGGATCTCACAGAAGAAAGAATTCGGGGCGAGTCCATAAAGTGAAAGCAAGTTTATTAGGAAAGAAAAGGAATAAAAGCATGGCTACTCTGGCCCGGCACAGCGGCTCACTCCTGCAATCCTATAACTTTGGGATGCCGAGGCAGGTGGATCACCTGACGTGAGAAGTTCGAGACCAGCCTGGTCCAACATGGCAAAACCCTGTCGCCACTAAAATACAAAAGATTAACTGGGCGTGGTGGCAGGTGTCTGTAATCCCAGCTACTAGGAAGGCTGAGGCAGGAGAATCACTTGAACCCAGGAGGTGGAGGTTGTAGTGAGCCAAGATCACGCCACTGCATTCCAGTTCGGCCAACAGAGCAAGACTCCATCTCAAAAAAAAAAAAAAAAAAAAAAAAAAAAAAAAAAAAGAATGGCTGCTCCATAGGCAGAGAGACACCAAAGGTCGCTGGTTGCCCATTTTCATGGTTATTTCTTGATCATACGCTAAACAAGGGTTGGACTATTCATGAGTGTTCTAGGAAAGGGGTGGGCAATTCCCAGAAATGAGAGTTTCTGCCCTCCCTTCTGAGACCATGTAGGGAAACCTCCAGATGTTGCCATGGCATCTGTAAACTGTCGCGGTGCTGGTGGGAGTGTCTTGTAGTAGCTAATGCGTTATAATTAGCACATAATGAGCCGTGAGGACAATCAGAGGTCACTCTTATGGCCATCTTGGGTTTGGTGGGCTTTGGCCGACTTTACTGCAACCCGCTTTATCAGTAAGGTCTTTATGACCTGTATCTTGTACCGACCTCCTATCTCATCCTGTGACTAAGAATGCCCATCCTCCTGGGAATGCGGCCCAGCAGGTCTCAGCCTCCCTTTACCCAGCCCCCATTCAAGATGGAGTCGCTCTAGTTCACGTGCCTCTGACAAGTTGGCCTGGGTTGAGTGTTCCCTAGTGTGTGGTTGTTGGAGCTGTTCCTAGGAGTAAGAGGTATTGTCAGTAGGAAACAGGCCTCTGTTAGCCCGGGGGCTGGCACTCTGCCCCATTATATCGGCCTCATTTTAGTGGTGACAAAACTGGGGCTCAGAGACATCAACTCCCTCATCCCGAACCCCCAGACTGTCAGTGGTGGGCTGGGGTTTGAATGTGGGGCTTGAAGACCCATCATCTCCTCTGGTCCCCCAGACTCTGCTGCCCAAGAGGAACAGGATCCCAGGATCCAGGCCCCTCATGGCACCAGCCAGGGTGGGCGTAGATGGGGAGGCAGAGTTCCAAAGCCCCCCGGACTCTGAAGCAGGTCAGGGATCAAGAGCAACCCGGACCTACGGGCCCCACCCCGAGAAGAATGGCTGCAGGCCCGGCCCAGCGGGCAGGAGGTCTGTGTCCTCAGTCAACGTGACGGCACTTCCGGCTGCTCCAGCCAGGCCGTGCTGTCTTCACGTTTCCAATCATGCGGCCTCCTCTCCAATTCCCAAACCCAACCCACAGAGACAGCGATCTGGGGTCCACGTGAGGTTTGTCAGCAGCTCTGACCCGCTGCTTCCCGCCAGCCCCGCGGCCGGTTCTGGAAAGCTCTCTGCTGCCCCCTGGTGGGGAGGCTTAGGGTAGGGCTCTGGCTGCAAGCATGGGGTCCCAGAACCACCTGGCTCTGTCACTTCTGCTGGGTGGAAAACCAACCCAGGACTGAACCAGTGACACCTGTGGCGCTCCCAGAACCTCCTGGCTCTGTCACCTCTGCTGGGTGGAAAACCAACCCAGGGCTGAAGCAGCAGATGGGTGCCTGATTCCTTATTATCAGAGCTCCGTCCACTGGCAAGTCTCTCTCCGGGCCTCAGCTTCCCCTTCCATTAAACGAGAGGCTTCGGGATACCAAGGAGGGGTAACTGCTTAGTGAGGATGGGAGGTTTCTTCTGGGGAGATGAATACATTTTGAAACGAGATGGCGTGGGTGGTTGCACAGGACTGTGAATGTACAAATGCCACCACATTATTTGCGTTGAAATAGTTAATTGCATGCGATGTGAAAGTCACCTCATTTAAAGTGTTTAAAAGAGGGGTCTGGGAGAGTGCAGTGTATGTGAGAATCACGTGGGACACCCACAGTCTCTGAACGTCAGTTTCCTTGCGTAAACTGGCAAAGAGACAGTGTGAACTGTATTCCCTGGGGCCAAGAGATTCCAAGAAGGGAAACCTGGGATTCCTGGGACTGGGATGAGGGCCGGGGGCCGGAAGGGGAGGGGGTGGGTGGGGACAGCTGGGGGGCAGCCCAGATAAGGCTTTCAATACTGGGTAGCAGCGTCTACACAGGCGGAGATCCCTGCATCTCATTTCCCGCAGGGCTGACCAGTGGCCAGAGGTGGGACTGGCCAGGCTCGGCCCAACCAAGTCTGGGAGCAAAGGACACTGAGTGAGGGATCCCCAGGGCCACCCTCACTGGCCTGCGGCTCTCCTGACACCACGAGAGAGCTCCAGGAGCTGACCTTGGGTCCTAATGGGGGACACCTTCCTGGCTGCAGGCTGGCAGGGTGGTGTGGTGGTGAGTGTACTGGGCTCTGCGTGTCCGCCCCTACCTGCTGTGTGACGGTGGGCCAGACACCTAACCTCTCTGTGCCTCTATTTCTTCAATGGCGAACAGGGACACTAGCAGCCCCCACATCCGGGCACAGTGGCCTGAAGGTTAAAGGCAAGGGCGGCACGAGACCTACAGCAAGAACTCTGAGCAGGGAGAGCAGGGAGCTGCCCAGAGTTCAATCACCATCTCCCCTCTGGCCGCCGAGGAAACCGAGGCTCATGGTGACCTGGCCCAGGTCTGTTGGACTCACGGTCCTTCTCATCCCCAAGATCAGAGGGCTGCCACCAGGGAAGGAGCTGTCCCCTAGACACAGCCCAGGAAGCACACAGGGAAGGATGCCATGGGGACTTCGGTATGTTTTTGCAAAAAAAAAAAAAAAAAAAATTTATTGCTATTTGAACCCTGCTTTTATGCTTCCATTACCCAGAAAATGAGCTACGGGAGACACCAGGAGAGGCAGGAGATCATCCTCCTTGCACAAAACCCACTCCCTCGGATACTGTCCTCAGCGAGGGTGGCTGGAGGCCAACCAGGGGGCCCACCCGCAGAGTGGCAGAGGAGGTAGGTTGACCCTGTGGACGCTGAGCTCTGTGGCGAAGGTCCTGGCCTTCTGGTAGAAGAAGAGCCACTTCTCGCAGTCCAGGAGGAAGTTGTGGGAGATGGTGGCCGGCCGCGTGTAGATCTTCAGCTGTGCCTTCTTGTTGCCCAGGTCCACGGCGGCTGCCAGTGCCAGCTGGTAGTACCCGGCTGCATCAAACGGGTCCTGAAGGGGACAGGTCATGGTCAGCAAAAGGGGGACTCGGAGCCCGTCTTCCCAGAGGCCGTTCCTGTCTCCAGGTCATTCCACATGTCCATCCGATGCTGGCTCACCCCATGAGCCCCGAAGCCTGTGACACTGCTGTGGTCTCAGCTGCAGGAGGTGGGGACGACCCTGACACCCCTGGAAGCCTTCCTGACTGTCCCTACGCCCCACTCACCCCAAGCCTCCTGCCCCAGTGCCACCCTCTCTGCAGGCAGTGGCTGCTTTCCCCCCCATGGGCTGAGGTCAGGGCAGATCCTGCCTGCTCTGAGAGTTCCATGCAGGACCCGTGGCTCCAAGCCACAGCAGGGGCACTGCGTTGAGTGACCCAGGCTCCCCTCTGGCCCCTGTCCATGCTGACCATTTCCAGGCCCTCCACGGGCCAGGCCAGGTACAAAAAAACCATGTCACACAGGTGTCCTCTCTCTGGCAATGTTCCCTGAAATATTGACGGAGTGTGACTCCCCAGACATCCACTCCCATTTTCAATGCGTCTTTGGCTCAAACTCACCATCCCTGGGTTGGGATGCCGCCTCCCAGACCTCCTCCTTGACCCTCCCATCCCCCACCCGGCTTCTCCCCAGGCACCTCCTCCACATGGGGGTCACCCAAGGGACCTCTCTAAGACCCATGCCTGGCCTGTCCCTCTTTACCATCTCAAGATGGCTCCCAGGGCCAATGACAAAGTCCAAGATGCAGCAGTCCATTCCCTCACTGCCCCGCCCCACACACGGAGCAGGGGCGTGAGAAGGCCCCGAGTCACCGCCACTGCTCATCCAATGCCCCCTGGCCCAGCCGAACACTGGACTCTGTGCTGGGTGCATGGTTGAGCCTAACGTCCTTGCTTCCAGTCTGAGGGACCTGGGAGTGAACACTGACCACACAGGGTGGCCCGGGCTGTGGCAGAGGGAAGCCCAGGAGGCCCCAGACTCAGCCGGGGGTGGAAGGCAAAGGCTTCCTGAAGGGGTGGGGGCTTCCCAACTAAACAGGAAGGAGCCAGCCAATGCATATGTCTCTGCGTGTGCCTGTGCATGTGAATGTGCGTGTTTGTGTTCCTGTGCGTGCATGTCCCTGTGTGTGTGCCTGTGTGCATGCCTGTGTGTGTGCTGTGTGTGTGTGTGTGTGTGTGTGTGCGCGCCTGTGTGTGTGTGTGCGTGTGCCTGTGCCTGTGTGCATTGCGCGTGTGCATTTGCCATGTGCCTGTGTGTGAGTGACAGCTGTAGTGAGTGACAGCAGAGCCAGTAAACACCTAATCCACCCTATTCCAGGGCTCACTCTCATGTGTAGACTAAAAGGGGACCCCATTTTAGAGGAAATTGGCAAAGATGCCCATTTAACCCTGCTTCTCTGCCAGCCTTCCAGGTCCCATCCAGCCCGGCTTCTTCTCCCACTCCTCTGGGCCCTGGGTCCAGAGCCTCCTATACAAGGAGGAGGGTGTAGCCTTGGAAAGACAGCCGCCCTTGGGGAATTCCAAGGGGGCCTCCCTGTGGGAAGCTGGCCTGTGCTGACAGCATAGTCACGATGAGGCCCAGAGGGCTGTGCATGGGAAGGAGGGCTGTGCATGGGAAGGAGGACTGTGCATGGGAAGGAGGGCTGTGCATGGGAAGGAGGGCTGTGCATGGGAAGGAGGGGGAAGGAGTGCATGGGAAGGAGGGCTGTGCATGGGAAGGAGGGCTGTGCATGGGAAGGAGGGCTGTGCATGGGAAGGAGGCATGGGAAGGAGGGCTGTGCATGGGAAGGAGGGCTGTGCATGGGAATGGGAGGAGTGCATGGGAAGGAGGGCTGTGCATGGGAAGGGGAAGGAGGGCTGTGCATGGGAAGGAGGGCTGTGTGCATGGGAAGGAGGGCTGTGCATGGGAAGGAGGGCTGTGCATGGGGACTGTGCATGGGAAGGAGGGCTGTGCATGGGAAGGAGGGCTGTGCATGGGAAGGGGCATGTGGAAGGAGGACTGTGCATGGGAAGGAGGGCTGTGCATGGGAAGGAGGGCTGTGCATGGGAAGGAGGGCTGTGCATGGGAAGGAGGGCTGTGCATGGGAAGGAGGGCTGTGCATGGGAAGGAGGCATGGGAAGGAGGCTGGGAAGGGGCTGCTCGACTTTTGGCCTCTCAGGTACTACTTGGCTTTCCTTTCTCCTGGACAGGCGGAGTGGGCGGCAGGCTTGACCAAGAGAGATAAAGGCCTCTTCTGGGAGGCCCGTCCCCCTGGGTCCCAGGCGTGCCCCTGAGCCATGAACAGCGTCCCCCTGGGCCTGATACTTGGCACCTCCCTGTCTGGCTGGGACTTGGGAGGCCACAGAAACCACGTCTGACCACCAGGTGTCGCCAGTACTGGGCGGGGGCCTCCCGGGCAGCCCCAGGCCTGCGGTGGGGTATACGGGGCAGGGTCTTAGGGCTGCCCCAGCTCCTCATGTTGTTCTAAGGCCCCCAAGATCTCGGCCCCTGGACTGGAGTGCCCTGGCCCCTCAGCCCGTAAGGAGCACTGACACGAGGCTGGTGTGATGCTAAGGAGGGGCGGTGCCCGCTGGGCAGATGGGTGGAGACACCACAGGTCTCAGTCTGCCAATCCCAGCTCTCCACCCCTGCAGGGCTGGGGGCAGAGGGAGCACAGCACCTCCCCTCGAGACACACCCGACCTAACAAGGCCTCAGCCTGGCTGGCTGGGGCCCCGCCCCACTGCACCTGCCCTGAGCTGGGGTTTCCCTGTCTGTGAACCCAATGGTAAGACACTGGTCCCACCCCACCCTTCCTGGGTGATGTGAAGATTCAAGGTGTCTCGGGACTCCAGGAAGGAGTTGCTCAGTGCAGGCTGGCACCCTGGGCAGGCTTCCTAGAGGAGGCGCCAAGATTTGGGTTGGATCTTGCAACGTGGATTCAATGTGAGGATGATGCCGTCCTCTGAAATGTCACTCTCCCGACCCTGTTTTCTTTGTTAAATGCACCTTGACACTTGACTGTCAAGACTCAGCTTTGGTGTCACCTCCTCCAGGAGGGCCCCCTGACTACAATCCCCCTTCTTTACCCAGAGGCCACCATTGCCCACTCATGTGTCAGCCTCCCTGGCTGAGACTGAGTTCTTGAGGGTGGGGCCTGGCCATCTGGGGAGCTGGGTTTTACCTGCTAACCTTGCCGGCTCCTCCAGCTGGGTGTAGAGCTCCAGGGAGGCCACTGGGCCATTCCTAAGAAAGGCTGGAACCCAGGCCTCTGGGGTCCGGGTGGAGATCCCACTCCAAGGGGGCCAGGAACACCCCGAGCCCTGCCCCTCCCCACCCACCTTCAGGTCGTAGAAGATGATGATGTCACCGAGCACCAGGTACACCTTCACGTAGTAGAGGGTCTCCTCGTCGAACTCCAGCGGCGAGTTGCAGAGCTAAACGGCCTTGAGGTAGAAGTGCTCCCCCAGCTTGCCATGGCCCAGCCGGTGGTGCAGGGCGGCCAGCCGGTGGTAGGCCACACGCTCGTTCGGCCGGTCCCCTGGGGTGCAGGCCAAAGGGGCAGGTGTGAGGATGTGGCTCTCTGGGGCAGGGAGGGAACATGCCCCTCAGGAGCAGGTATACAGACCCCCAGGCAGCACACGTGGCTTGTCTCCAGGCACCTGTGGTCACCTGGGCAGCTCTGGCCATTCCCTTCCAGGTTCCCAGACTCACTTTTCCATCTGCAAAGCAGAACTAATAAGGCCTGCCCCTGTCTACTGAGAGGCTTTGGCAAAGTCGGACTTGGATGGCCCAGTTCTGTGCCTACACATAGCCACCTGCCTTTGCTCACTGGTTTTAACCAGGGGAGCCCAAAAGCCATGCAGTGCAGGTGCTCCCGGGCTCCCCGGCTCCAGGCAACCCACAGACGTGACATCCGACTCCTCCTGGGTGTGTCATGATCAGAGCCCCCTACCTTGGGGAGTCAGCTGCACACCTACTGTGTACTGGGCCACGGGGCACAAGGCGGGGGGCATGGCCTGCCTAGGGTTCCCTGTCTCTGCAGGGGGACAGACGACCCTGGCACAGCACCAGGGGATGCACGGCCTTAAGGGGCAGACTGCTGGAAGGGGAACTGGGATTTTATCAGCCAGAGAGCCGTGTGGTTGATGAGGGTGGGAAGGGCACAAGAGAAAGGGAATGTGCCACTCAGCCTGACACATACAGGGACCAACGAGATGCCTGGGATGTCTGGAAGGCAGAGGGCACACTGGGCGGCCCTTGTGGTCAGCAGCGGGAACAGGCAGAGGAAGCAGAGCTCAGTCAGACAGGGAGCTCTGCACTGCCTGAGAGACCTCGGGCTGTGCCCCACAGCCGGACGGGGAAGCCAGTTGGGCAGAGCTGCCTGCCTGGACAGGAGACCAGGAAAATCCAGTAGCTGTTTCAGCTCCTGGCCTGCAGACCTGGAGGCTGGGCTCTGGCAAAGTGTGGGTCCTGGCAGGGCGGGGGCTCAGGGGACTTACCCAGAGTGATGCTGAGTGCTAGGGCCATGTAGGCAAACTCCAAGTCCTCCTGGGGCTCCTCCAGTGTGGCCAGCAGTGACACCAGCTTGTTGCACAGCTGTAGCTGCAGCTCCACCTTGCGGTTGCCCGTAGTCACTGCCAGGGGCAGGGCCCGGTCCTACCACACAGGCAGGTGGGGTCAGGTTTCCCGCAGCACCCACCTTGCCCAGCGCCCTCCTCAGAGCTCAAACACGTGCTTGGAGCTTCCCACACCCCAGCTACCCCTGCACCTCGACACAGCTCTGTGCTCTGGGATAACACACAGTTCAGACATCCAAGTTGGGGGCTGAAGAGTCACCTGAGGCCCATCCAGCTACACCCGATAGCCGTCAGACCAGCCTCTCCCACCTGGGCACCGGAGGTCTGACTGGGGGGAGCCAGCACTCCTCTCTGCTCTAAAAACACCACATTGATCTGTGCCCAGGGCTGAGCCACACCGTGAGCTCAGAGGAAGGGAGAAGCCGTCCCACTTCGGGGTGCATGCAGACCTGGGCCTCCCACTGATATGCTGTGTGTCCTTTGACATGTCCCTGTGCCTCTCTGAGCCTCAGTTTCCTCATCTGGAAGATGGGGACAGGACTTCCCACTCATGGTTGCTTGAGGTCATCAGGTACAAGGGTAGAGCCATTGTCACGTCCAGGCCCCGAGCGTTTGTCCCAGGCAGGGGCATGGTCAATATCATTCCCGGTGAGACCACTTGGAAATTAATCATGTGCATGGGTGGCCCTGCCTCCATTTGGGAGGCCTCTACCCTGCCACACCTGCCACACCTGTGCCTCAGCCCTCCAGGTGCCCCACTGAGGCCCACCCACATCAGCCCACACAGCCAGCTCACCCCCGTAGAAGGACAGGCCTTCCTCCCGCTCCCAGGCCCCATTGAAGAAGATGTCTCCAGCTGCCTCAAACAGCTCCAGCCCCAGGTTGGGGTCGCCTGTGTACAGGGCCACATTCTGTGCCACCTGAAAGGAGACAGAAGTTCCCTCAAGACCCACACCTAGCGAGGTGGCTACGCGCACCTTTGCCAGGCTCCTTCCTCTCACACACTACAGGTACACTTGAGCATTTTTCAGACCCTGTGCATTAGGGCTGCCCCCACCACTGGCATGAGGACAATGAACTGATGCTCCTGAGTGCCAGGAGGTGACTGAGCAGCTGCAGCCCAGGAGCCCGACACCTGTGAATCCTACCAACAGGGCTAGCCCTAGCCCACTCCCCCTGCACTCAAACCAGTCTCCGTGGCCCCCAGATTGCTGGGAGCCCAGCCCCTGGCTCCTTTCTGCGTTGCCACA
>NW_026089007.1:0-12500 GCF_024542745.1 Macaca thibetana thibetana | reverse complement strand
GGGCCCCATAGGCGGGGAGCCTGGGCTCAGACAGGCCATGCACCTGTGCAAGGGCAGGCGCCGAGCACACCGTGACATGGGCACAGCTTGGTGCACATGCTCATGGTACAGGCCGGCCTTCTTTACAACTCCCAGGGCCGAGGTCCTGGCCAGGCTCGGCCCCTGCACCAGGCCATCTATTTCTGCTTCACAAAGCCCCTCTGGCCAGGACCAGGGCCACCTTCAGCCTGAGATGATGAGACCAGGGACACAAGTAGCCCCTGTCGCAGATGGAACCCTGAGAGAGCAAAGCCAAGCATCACGTCTGCCACACACGGCATCATGTTGGGGGAATGGGGTTCAAAGCCGGCCCCTGGCATTTCCACACATGCTTCTCTCATGCAACAAGGCTCCAAACCCACAGGCTCGCTGGCCTCTCCCAAAGCCAGGGCGCTGGGAACGGTGGAAAGCTTCTGATTTTCTAGTGTCAGAAACATTCCGAAGATTAACAAAGGAAACCAGGTACGCCGAATGGACATCTGTCACACACGCCCCCCAACAACAGCTGAATACACAGTCCTCTTGAGCGCCCATGGGACATTCCCCATGACAGACCATGTGCCAGGCCACAAAATGAGCCTCAGTGAAGGGAGAAGGACTGAGACCAAAGCAGAGGTGTTCTTCAGCTGTACTGGCACGAAACTGGAAATCGACAGTGAAGGAAACGTGGGAAATTCAAAAATATGTGAAAACTACACACTCCTAAACAACCAGTGAGTCAAAGAAGAGACCATCAGGGAAACTGAAAATTAATTTGAAAAGAATACAAACAAATGCACAGCCCGGGCCAGCACGGTGGCTCACACCTCTCATCCCAGCACTGTGGGAGGCCGAGGCGGGAGGATCGCTTGAGTCCAGGAGTTTGAGATCAGCCTGGGAAACATGGTGAAACCCTGTCTCTATAAAAAAAAAAAAAAAAAAAAATTAGCCGGGTGTGGCGGTGCACATCTGTAATTCCAGCTACTCAGGAGGCTGAGGCATGAGAATGACTTGAACCTGGGTAGAAGTTGCAGTGAGCCAAGATTGCACCACTGCACCCCAGCCTGGGCAATAGAGCAAAACTTTAAAAAAAAAAAAAAAAAAAAAAAAAAAAATCAAAAAAAAAAACACACCAAGATGTAGCTAAGGCAGTGCTGAAAGGGAAATTTATAACTGTAAATGTCTACATTCAAAGAAAGAAGAAAAAAATCTCAAATCAAAAGCCTAACTTTCCACCTTGAGAAACTAGAAAATGAACTAAACCCAAAGTGAATAAAAGGAAGAAAATAATAAACGTGAGAGTGGAAATGGGAAGTAAAAATACAGAGAATGGAAAAACAAAAGAGATAATCAACAGAACCAAAAGTGGGTTTTTTGAAAATAATAACAAAATTGACAAATCTTTCACCAGACTGACCAAGAAAACAAAGATGGGGCACAAACGACTAAAATCAGAGACTGAGCACCATGGCTCACGCCTGTCATCCCAGCACTTTGTGAGGCCGAGGGGGAAGGATCGCTGAGGCCAGCATTCAAGACCCCCCTGGGAGAACATGATGAGACCCCATCTCTAATAAAAATAAATAAACAATTACAAACCCAAGTTTCTAAAATCAGAAATGAAAGAGGAAACATGATTGCCGACCTGACAGAAATAAAAGGATTCCATGAAAACACTACGAACAATTGTACACCAAGAAACCAGACCATCTAGACACAACAGCCAAACTCCTAGAAGGACACAAACTACCGAAAGTGACTCAAAAATGACCCCAAGGAAGCATGTGGGGTATCAGCCCCGCCCTCGGTCTCCCCGACCGTTCAGCTCAGGGTGGGGAGACAGGGAAGCATGATCCCCGTTCCCTGGCCTGCATTTCCAAGTCTGAATCCCCCAGCACCCAGGGGAGGGCCTCGTAGGAGGAGGTGCCACAGGCTATTGTGCCAGGAGCCACCGGAGGCTGCAGTGGGGGCTGGGGCGCTGGGTTCCTGGAGGGTCTCCTTCCAGTCAGAGAATGTCCCTGGGGAAGAAGCCTGGGTCTGAACCCCCCAACCCTCCTTGGGCAGATGTGTGGGACCGGGGCCCCTTCACACGGTCCTTTCCAAAATCTCATCACTCCTAGGGCCAGGAGTGGGTGCCAGGCCTGTGCTGGGAAATGAGCAGATTCAGATTTGGGCACAGCCCCTGGAGCTCTGGTCCAGGCCACAGGAGGCACCTCTGAGTGGTGTCACTATGCCATGACAAAGCGCTGCAAGGCAGAGGGGACTCAACAGTATCCCTTGTCTCAGCCATTTCCCTGCACTCAACTTCCTCATCTATTCTCTGCGGCCTAGATTTCGGACAGCCCTGCCCACCTACTGTCCGTTCACTGCTCGGTCTGCACTGACTGTTCGATAGCACTCCATGGCTCCCCAGTGCTCTTGGGGAAAAGGCCAAGCCACAGCCTGAGGCCCCAGGCCCTGCTTAGCTCTCCAGAAGAGCTTCTCACCATCCAGCACCCAACCCACCCCCTCCCAACTCTGCACCTCCCTGCATAAGCCCTGTTCACTCACCCCCCTCACCCCCCCCCACCCCCTGCACCCCCTCCCTGCCACCTCCTCACCCACACCCCACTCACCCACCACACCCCACTCACCCCCCACTCACCCCCTCACTCACTCACCCACTCACACTCACTCACCCCACTCACACCCCCTCACTCCCCACTCACCCCCTCACTCACCACCCCCCCTCACTCACCCCACTCACCCCCCCACACCCCCCTCACACCCCACTCACCCCCACTCACTCACCCCCCTCACTCCCCCTCACTCCCCCCTCACTCACCCCCCTCACTCACCCCCACTCACCCCCTCACCCCACTCACCCCCACACCTCTCACCCCCCACCTCACCTGGGCCTTCACACAGGCTACACCACCAGCCCCTCATCCACACCTATTACTTGACTAAATCCTCTCAACCCTCTGGTCCCAGACTAAAGAGGCTTCCCTAACCCGGGGCCAAGTGCTGCCCCGCCATCACGCCACTCACCCTTTTGTGGCTTCTCTGGCCTGAAGCTCACATTCCCACGCTCAGCACCTCCCTCCCGAGGACCCCACAAGCCCCATTTGTGGGTGGGGCCTGGCACACTCAGCACAGAGCTGCTTTTGCGTGAACTGCTCTGTGGCTTTGGGCAATCACCCGCCCCTGTGTCCTCTGTGAAGTGGGATGACCGGTGCACAGGGCTGCCGAGATACCAAGCAAACACAGGCACAAGAACTGGCGTTCAGGGCCTGGCTCATGGAGGGGCCCCAAGTCCCAGCTCAGCACAACATGCCTTGATCCCAGGGTTATGTCTAGGGATTCCCAGCACGCAGGACTTTCCGTGCTCAAGGCAGGATGGTCCCTGGGCAAACCAGGAAGAGCTGCCTGCCTCAGTAGGGCACAGAGGGGCTGGCCCTGCATGGGAACGGCCTGTCTCCAGGGCGTTTGCCAACATCTGCTGCTGGCCATGACTCAGCGCTTTCGATGGTGGAAAAACCACCACTTGTTTCCGAATCACAAACCCCAGGTGTGCCCTGACCCAAGTGGCCCCAGAAGGCTCACAGGAGGAACTGGGGCACTCACTCTCCACGTGGTCCATCTCCACGGCGACCAGAAGGGCCCACTCGTAGTAGCCCTTGCACTGCTGGGCCGGGCCCTGGCGGGTGAAGAGGTAGCCCAGGAGTATGTGGGTGAAGTCCCGGCCACACTCCCCACAGGGAAGCCTCGAGAACAGACGTACAGCCTCCAGGAGGTAGTGCTGGGCCAGCCTGCTGGCACCCGCGTGCAGGCACAAGGTCCCAAAGTTGGCCAGCACCACTGCCTGGTTCCTCCGCTGGCCCAGGTCCCAAGCCACCCGTAGGGCGTGGTAGTAGCCCTCGGCTGCCTGCCTCGTCTGGCCCGTCCTCTTCAGAGCCACGGCCACCAATGTTGGCAATCACACCCTCCTGGTCCTCGCTGACCACCACTGCATCCTGGACAGACTGCAGGATGTTCAGGGCCACCAGGCTCTGCCTATGAAGCACATGCAGCCAGGCCAGGGCCACCAGGGGTCCACGATGGCACGGACTCCGGCAACAGCACTGGCTTCCACCGCCTGCGTCATGAAGGTGATGGCTGGGCCATGGTAGCCATGGTGGCTGTACGGCTGGGCCAGGCTGGCGTGGAGAAGGCCGCGCAGCGCCTGGCCTGTGCCCGGGGTTAGGGAGGCCAGCGCTCGCCTGAGGTAGTGGGAAGTCTGGGTGGGGAGGCTGTGGGGCTGGAGGGCGTTCTGGAGC
The DNA here is from genome assembly GCF_024542745.1 of Macaca thibetana thibetana. NCBI lineage: Eukaryota > Metazoa > Chordata > Mammalia > Primates > Cercopithecidae > Macaca > Macaca thibetana. The sequence continues at coordinate 8,184 of NW_026089007.1, read as the reverse complement.
ACCAGGTTCACGTTCCTCAGCGAACCAGCCAGCGAGTCCTGTGTCCTCAATGAGGCCACCTTGACACAGCTCAGCACCAGGTGGGGCAGGCACTCGCGGCTGTAGATGTCAGCCAGGAGTAGGCAGCAGTCTGAGAGCCACGCAGCGTCTGGGGCTCCCGAGTCCCTGTGCAAAAACAACAGCTGCTCTAGGAAGGGCAGGGCCTCCTCAGGCTGCTTGAGGTGCACGTGGTGCCTGGCCAGCAGGAAGCAGGCCCGGGCCTAGGCCTGCTGGCTCTGGCCACCCACCGCCCACTGCAGCACCAGCTGCAGGAGCTCCCCGTCCGCCTCGGTGCTGCAGATGTGGCCAGGCGTCCCCAGGAGCAGGGCCATGGCTTTGGGAACCACCTGTGTACACTTCTCCCGGTTCTGCTTCCAGTAAATGCTGGCCAGGTTGGCGTACACAGCCACCACCAGGAACAGGTCCCCGAAGCTGCCCTCCAGGGCCCCCAGTGTTTCCTCCAAGTACACCCGGGCCTGGGACAGCTTGAGCCTCCTGCTGCACAGCCGCCCCAGAGAGGAGCAGAGCCTGGCCAGGGCCATGAGGAGGCCACCTTTCTTGGCCGCCCCTCAGGCCTGTGCCAGGCGCCCAGTCAGCTCCTCCTCGTCGCTAAAGCTGCTGAACATGCTGCTCAGCCATGGCAGCGCCAGGTTGTACAGGCCACAGAAGCTGGCCTTGAATCCAGAGGTGTTCAGGAACAGCAGCAGTGAGCTCAGGGCCTCTGGATCCTCCCAGTTGTCCTCAGCTTCCAAGCAGAAGGAGGGCTCCTCGGGGTCCTGCAAGCTCACGTTGCTGGATGCTACACAGAGACCCCAGGACGCTGGCTCCTGGGGGCAGCCTGGGCAGGTCTTGCATTGTTCCAGAACATTCTTCACCTTCGGCAGGGTCTCCTGTGGCTCCAGGCCCAGGCAAGGTGGAGGTATTTCTGCAAGTCACAAAAACACCTAGACAGATTAGAGTCCAACAGTGAGTCCTTGGTCCACTTGGGGCAGGATCCCCGCATCCCCGTCCTCTGTGTCCCTGGCGCAGCTTGCCATGAGCCCTTGAGAATTATGCGCAATGCAAACCCAGGGTCTGGAGCACGTACGAACTCCGGGGACACAGAGAACACGCAGGCCCGTGGCCCGACTCTCCTACAAAATCACCCTCCTGTCCTGCTTTGTCGCCACCTCACAGCATGGTTTTAGGAGACTATGTCAGCTCAGTGATCCCTCAGAGATGCCTTTCCCTTTAGATAGAATCAAAGCCTTCTAACTGGACCCATGTATATGCAGCACTACAACTACAAATGTAACTTTTGTCAGCATATTGGGCCCCCCGGTGGGGTACAGGAATCCATGAAATCCTCAACAGCCAATCAGAGCTATTGATCAGCTCAAAAGCTGCTATGCAAAATTGGTAAAGCCACCGACGGCACAGGACAGGGGTGTTGTACCCATGTACCCAGCTCCGTGCAGGGAAACGGACCATCCCTGCAGGAAGGATGGGAAAGCTTCCAGGCCCCTGTGGCCACCTTCACCTTGGATGGTCTGAAAACCTGAAGCCCACGGTTCCTAAAGGGTTAACAAAGGCCAGACTGCTCAAGCAGCCCACTGGTGCCTGCTGGCTTTGGTGGATTCCTAGCCAAAGCCCCCTCCCAGAGGTGAGCAAACAAGCGCATTTCCTGTTGGAAAACCTGGGATGAAAGGAGGCATTACTGGGAAGGAAAAAACTAGATTTAAACAGACTCTCTGTTTCAAGCTCACATGTAAAAACAATTTTCAATACAAACTGTCTCCTTATTCATCTGTAAAGCCTTGGAATTAAAAAAAAAAATAAATATGATTTAGAGGCAAATGTGACTTGACTACACTAGATTAGCTAAGAAATCTCCCCCACCCGGCAGAGGCACACAGCCCCTCCCAGCCACTACCCTGGCCTCCGGGGCAGCTGGAGAGCCACGTGCCTTTGCTCCAGAGACTTTGGCAGAGGGTGGAACCACCCCCTCCCCGAGGCAAACCTACAACAGCCTTCCCTTCCCCACTGGCTTCCCGGGCCTCCTCTGGGACCTTGTGCCTGCATCCCAAATGTACTGGGATGGATCCCATTCCCAGGGAACTTCCAAGGGCCCTTGGTGCATCCACATCACCAGGCTGTCCACATGCGGACCCTGTGTGAGGGGAAGCGACAGAGCCGCAGAGGGGAGACGGGAGGGCCTCCCTGAATCAGCCCCTCAGGAAGGAGCAGACCCTTCAGGGACCTCAGTTGAGGCCCCTGCAACCTAAGGCTCTGAATTCTGCTCCCCGCTGAGGGCTGTGTGGCCTCCCATCTCTGAGGCAGAGCACAGGGTGAACTGCAGCTTCTCCAGGTCATGAAAAAGGAACCCACAGCTACATGTGGGCCCCAGCAGTGGAAAGGATGCCCCACCTCGGTCGGGGACCAGGCGGGGGTCAGCATGTTCATTGGAAGAAGTGTGGGACCCCACAGCCTCCAGTGCCAGAGTAGACGGGAGGTTCAGGCCCACCTCAGGCGATGTCCCTCAAGTCCCCGAGCCCACACCACAGAGGGGTGACAGCCGCATCCAATGCCCACTGTACTCAGCTCTGTCCCCTCCCCCGGCGTTACTCCAAGGCCCAGCTCATAACCAGAGGAAGCCTGAGCCACTGGCAAAACCTACCTTGTTCCTGCGGCTGCTCGGTCTCAGCTTCCTCTACTGAGTCTGGCAAGGGAGAAAAGAGAAGCAATGAACACCCCCAGCCACCACCTCTGCTCCCATGTCAGGTTGAGCTGGTGTCGGTGTTGCAGGGTGAGAGCATTGCAGGGTGCAAGGGTTGAAAGTCATATCATCCTCTTCCCTCCTGGATCATGGGAACAACATCACTGGGGGGTGTACACTTTCTGCGATATTGGGAGTAACATCGTCTTCTGTGCCTTGGAATATTAAGGACAATATCATGGGGGGGGGTGTACATCTTCTGCAATATTGGGAATAATATTATCCTCTCTCTCCCTGCATACTAGGAAAGATATCACAGAGTGGGTGTTCACCTCCTGCGATATGGGGATTAATACCATCTTCTCCCCTTCCAGATATCAGGAAGAGTATCACACGGGGGTGTACGGTGTCTGCGATACTAGGAGTAATATCAACCTCTCAGCCTTGGAATATTAAGAAGAATATCACAGGGTGGATGTACACCCCCTGCCATATTGGGAGTAATATCAGCCTCTCCTCTCCATGGATATTAGGAACAATATCCCAGGCTGGGTGTACGCCTCCTGCTCTATGGGGAGTCATATCATCCTCTCCCTTCCAGGATATTAATAACAATATCACAGGGCGGGTGAACACAGCCTGCGATACTGGAATTATTATCATCCTCTCCCCCTCCAGATACTAGGAACCATATCACAGAAGAGCTGTACCCTCCCTGGGATATTGGGAGTAATATCATATGCTTCTTCTGTGAATATTAGGAGCAATATCACCGGGTGGCTGTCCATTCATTGCTATGTTGGGAGTCATGTCATATTCTACCCCCTGGATATTAGGATCAGTGTCACAGGGTGAGTGTACACCTACTGTGATATTAAAACTAAAATCATGCTCTCTGTCCCTGGATATTAGGAACAACATCACAGGTAGGTGTACACCCCCTGCAGTATTAGGAGCAATAATATGATTAATTAGTAAACATCAATCATCGATTTTAATAATTATCAGGCTGATCTCGAACTCTTGACCTCAGGTGATCTGCCCGCCTCAGCCTCCCAAAGTGCTGGAATTACAGGCGTGAGCCACCGCGCCCAGCCAACACTTCTTGACATCCCTTTTTGGACCTCAAATTTAGCATGCCGAAAACACACTTTTGATTCCCCCTGCTATAACCCACTCCTCCCATAGTCTTCCCGATCCCAATAACAGCATCTCTAGTCTTCCAGTTACTCAGGCCAAAATCCTTGACATCATCCTTAAAACTTCTTTTTCTCTCTCTTGTCATCCAACCCATTTAAACTCTCCTTTCAAAATATATGCCAGACCTAACCACTTCTCACCTTCCTCATCATTTCCAACCAGGTCCAGCCCTCATCATAGCGCTCTGGGTTACTGCAAAAGCCTCCCAATCGCCAGGCACAGTGGCTCATGCCTGTAATCCCAGCACTTTGGTAGGCCAAGGCAGGTGGATCATCAGAGGTCAGGAGCTCAAGACCAGCCTGACCAACATGGTGAAACCCCTCTACTAAAAATATAAAAAATTAGCCGAGCATGGTGGTGGGCGCCTGTAATCCCAGCTATTCGGGAGGCTGAAGCAGGAGAATCACTTGAACTCAGAAGACAGAGGTTACAGTGAGCCGAGATTGTGCCATTGCACTCCAGCCTGGGTGACAAGAGCGAAACTCCATCTCAGAAGGTTAAAAAAAAAAAAAAAAAACCCACCTCTCTCCTTCCGCCTTTCACCCTGCCCTGCATTCTACCTTCCTCTCTCAAACATTTCAGAAAAAAAAAAAAAAATATCCACAGAGAGAGAAAGTACAAATGGGGTGAAATGTTTGGGGAATCTGAGGGAAGAGTATATGGGAATTCTCTGTACTATTTTTGCAACTTTTCCATAAGTCTGGATTATTTCGAATTCAAGAGTTAAACAAAGAAAAAAAAAAAAAAAACTATCTCCCTTTGTGAATCCATCCTGTCTTTCCCCTGGCAACTTAAGGACGCTCTCAACTAACACATCTATTTTTTCATGAACACTAAAAGAACTGTTGCCTAGTTTTGACTTTCTGTGCTTGGCAGTAGAAGTGTGTGTGTGTGTGTGTGTGTGTGTGTGTGTGTGTATATATGTGTGTGTGTGTATATATGTGTGTGTGTGTGTATGTATATATAGAGAGGGAGAAATATATATATGTGTGTATATATATATATATATATATTGTATATTTACAATGGTAATGTGTATATATATATAATATATGTGTGTGTGTGTAGATATATATAATACATACCCCATAGCCTGTCCTTAACCAGTTCTAAACTTAGTCGGAAAAACACATACCTAAGCAGAGAATTTCAAAATAATATGATGAATATTTTGATAGAGGGATGTGTTGCTATGGAACACGCTGCTAAGACACAAAACCTCCTAGATGGGGCAATGAATGAACGAAGTTTTGTACCTATAGGCACCCCCTCTGATATCCCCTCAAACCTTTATAGTTATATGCATTTGCTTCCCCCAGGACCCCTATTTCATAAGGGTTAGTCCTAGAGCCTAGCAAGTTCCTACTACAGCTGGCACACATATGCCATTCAAGAAACAGTGGCGGAGTGAATGACGAGTTAAGAACCATTTGTCAGCCAGTGCTCAGTAATACAACATGCACTGGTATGCAAATTATATTTTTGTTGAAAGCAACAGCAGGATCACAAATTATCTTTCCAGAGAAAGCAAACCTCAAAAGCTTCTTTACCCTACTAAAGCACGTTATAAGAAGCTCCCCTTATATAAAAGAAAACCTCCTCATTCGTTATCAATGGCATGTAAACCTAATAAGCCTCCGCCTCTGATGACATCTCTTCCATCCCCAGGGCTAGATAAAGGAGGTTCCGGAAACCCTGGTAGTTGTGAAGGTGGCTCCCAGCTCTGACAGTCTTGAACCCTGCGGGCGCGGAGGTCACACAGCAGAAGAACAACAGAGGGAAGCATCATCAGGCTTCGAGTATGTTTGAACCACAGATGACAAATAGGCTGCAGCCAACTGAAAACACCAGAGATTCATGGTGGCCACCTGAGGGGTTGTGCTCTTAAAAAAAAAAAAAAAAAAATAAAAATTAAAAAATTAAAAAAGGAAGGGGTCAAGAATCCATCAGGTCTGACTGAGACGTGTATCAGTGACTAACACCCCGTATGGCAAAAGTACTCCGGTGCGCTTTGGGTACTCACAGCTTCAGCAGTATTCAAAGGCGTGTGCTTCCCTAAGACTAAGCCACGGGAATACCCCCAGCAACACTGCCAGGAGAAACGTCTCCCATGGATTTGGCTAGAAATACAGTTGTCTTTAACAAATTAACACTGAATAAATCCTGACTTATTAGAGCCTGTGAGAATGACATTCTCAATGATAACAGTTATCACTACAATCTCCAAACATCTGCGATCCTGCAGGGAGGAACTGTGACAGCGCAGGCCACATGTCCAGAATGCTTCCCAGACTGCCTGTTACAGAATAAAAGAAATGAAACCCCCCCCCCCCCAAGAATGTCTTCACTCACATTTAGCCAGTTGTTCCTTTGTGTGCATCTCTGTGCTAAAATGGCCATTCTTCCCCACAGCCTGAAGTCATATGCTAAAATAAATGAGACTCACATGAAGCCAGAACCATGCAGATGCGAGGAAACCAACACAAAGGAAATGGGCTGGAGAGTGTGGCCAGGAGGATGGTAGTTCCCAGGAAGCAATTACTTCATCTCTGCCCATGAAGCAGGCAGTTGTCACTGTCCCCCAGGCCCACACCAGACACTCGAAGTAGGTTCTAACCAAACTACCTCCAACAATCAACGTAAATACACCACACAATTGGCTTCTGAAAGGACACCTTGCAACCAACAAGAAACTGTAAGCACAACTTTGACAAACTGTGCAACTAAAAACCTTGGAAAAGGATAAACACTGCCACATTTTGACTCAAATACTGTTACGTGGTAGCACTGCAATAATTCACTGAAACAAAAGAATGAATGAGGAATACGTTTATATAGGAATCAGAGGAAGCATGACTAATCATTTAAAGAAATAGGTCAAGAAACTGCTAGGTTCAAATGCTACCGTGAGACACTGTCAGGGCCTTAGGCAAATTCACTTCTCTTGGTCCTGTTTCTAGGTTCATCAAAAACCAGCTTTGGACTAGGGAATCTGTTGCTTCCCAAAGCCTTCCTTCTGTGATTCCAGCCCAGATTTTAGGACTGCTCTCCCACTTGGTATATGAAAGCACTTTCTATGTAGAATAGCAAGAGTACATTTCTGTGTTGAATGTGGTTTGGGACCTACTCTATGAGGCAGAATATCATCATGTAACTTTAAGCATGATGACAAGGCGCACTCTAGATAAGGATAACACATAAGATGTGGCCATACACCTGTGCGTGCCTGGCAGGGAGATGGGGAAGTCTCATTTAATGAAGCCGGGGTGCCTGTTGCACCTGAACATCCTCAGTCCACGTCAAGTTCACAACGTCCTTCTGACATCAAACCACAGGTATCACATACTTTTCCATACTTTCCACCCAAGATTAAAATATGCAGAGCACCGTGATAAAGACGCCTCCATTCCCAGCATGTTGGCTCTCATTCCGTAGAATTACATACTTTCGGTGCAAAATGGTGACCAGGTTGCAGCGGCAAGCAAGACTGGGCTCAGTGGGGACAGCAGGCCCTGCAGGAGCCACCACTCCTGTCGCCACAGTCTGATGCAGCTGCAGAGAAGCTGTGGCTGAGGCCATTCACTTTGTGAGAGAACCGCACAGGAGGGAAAAGGTAGGGAAGGTCGGGAAGAGGACAATGTCATGCTTCTGAGCCCAAGCCAAGCCATCGCATCCCCTGTGACTTGCATGTATACACCCAGATGACCTGAAGTAACTGAAGAATCACAAAAGAAGTGCAAATGCCCTGTCCCACCTTAACTGATGACATTCTACCACAAAAGAAGTGAAAATGACCGGTCCTTGCCTTAAGCGATTATATTATCTTGTGAAATTCCTTTTCCTGGCTCATCCTGGCTCAAAAAGCTCCCACACTGAGCACCTTGTGACCCCCACTCCTGCCCACCAGAGAACAACCCCCCTTTGACTGTAATTTTCCTTTACCTACCCAAATCCTATAAAACGGCCCCACCCTTATCTCCCTTCGCTGACTCTCTTTTTCGGACTCAGCCCGCCTGCACCCAGGTGATTAAAAAGCTTTATTGTTCACACAAAGCCTGTTTGGTGGTCTCTTCACACGGACGCGCATGACAGGCAGGTGCAGAGCCAGGGAAGGACCTGTGATGAGAACAGAAAGGAATGCGTCTCCCTGTACACACACTCGGATTTTATGACAATGTGCGCAGGGGGCTGAACTGGATGCCTGAGAACATTCCTCCAAGTTCTTTTGCTGATTTTCTAAATATTGGTGT